>NW_027140589.1:5005598-5027969 GCF_036365525.1 Heterodontus francisci | reverse complement strand
CCCTTCACTTACCACACTCTCCCCCTCACATACCCTCTCTCTCCCCCTCACATCCCCTCTCCCTCCCCACAACCCTCCCTCTGCCCCACTCACTCTCCCCCACTCCCCTAACTCCCCTCCCTGTTCCCTGCACTCCATCCCACTGCCCTCCTTTATTCCCTTCCTGCTCCCCCTCTATCACTCCCATCCCCCTCCCCGCCCTTCCCCCTCCCTCCCCACTCTATTCCCCCACTCCCTTCCATCTCCCCTTCCCCCTTCCGCCTTACCCCCTCCCCAATCCCTTCCACAACACCCACCCCCTACTTCTCATCGGCCTCCCCCACTCCTCTCCGCCATTCCCATCTTTCACTACCCTCCCCCAGTACCCTTACCCACTACCCTCCCCCACTACCCCACACCTCCCCCACTACCCTCCGCGAGTCCCCTTCTCCACTGCCCTGTCCACTCCCCTCCTTTCCTCACTCCACTCCCCTCCCTCCCCCTCCCCACCACACTCTGCACACTCACTCCCGTCTCCCATTCCCTACCCCTCCCCACTCCCCCTCTCCCCTACTCCCCTTCCCCTGCATCACTCCCCTTAACTTCTCACATCCCCCTCCTCCACTCACATCCTCACTCCACTCCCCCACTCCAAGACCCCATTCCCCACTCCCTCCCCCACTCCACTACTCTCCTGCCTCACTCCCATCCGCCACTCCACTCCTCACTCCTCTCTCCCCTCCCGTACACCCTTTCACTCACCACCCTCTCCCCCTCACATCCCCTCTCCCTCCCCACAACCCTCCCCCTGCCCCACTCACCCTCCCCCAGTCCCCTAACTTTGCACCCCCACTCTCCAACTCCCCTCCCTGTTCCCTGCACCCCACCCCACTTCCCTCCCTTATTCCCTTCCTGCTCCCCCTCTACCACTCCCATCCCCCTCCCTGCCCTTCCCCCTCCCCTTCCCCACTCTATTCCCCCACTCCCTTCCCTCTCCCCTTCTCCCCCTCCCCAATCCCCTCCACCACTCACCTACCCTACTCCTCATTGGCTAACCCCATTTCCTTCCGCCACTCACCTCCCCCACTACCATCCACCTACCCCGTTACCCTCCACGAGTCCCCTTCCCCACATCCCTTCTCCACTGCCCTACCAACTCCCCTCCCTTCCCCACACCCCTCTTCCGTCCTCTAACCAACACTGCAAACTCACTCCCATTTCCCACTCCACTCTCACT
Organism: Heterodontus francisci; assembly: GCF_036365525.1. Lineage (NCBI taxonomy): Eukaryota > Metazoa > Chordata > Chondrichthyes > Heterodontiformes > Heterodontidae > Heterodontus > Heterodontus francisci. The sequence goes on along the minus strand of NW_027140589.1, from coordinate 5,026,753 downwards.
GCCACCTTGCACATTCCTCTCCCTGCTCCCCTCACCCTCCCCTGCCCAGTCCCCTCCCCTACTCCCCTCCCCAACCCCCTGCACTCCCCTCCCACACTCCCCACTCTCCTCCCTCACTCGCATCCTCCACTCTAGTTCCTACTCCTCTCTCCCGTCCCCTTTACCGCCCACTCACCACCCTCTCCCCTCACACTCCCTCTCACTCCCCACTACCCTCCCCCAATCCCACTCACCCTCCCCCACTCTCCCTCCCCCGTGCCCCTTCTGCTCTGCCCTCCCCCTCCCTCACGCCCCATCCCCAATCCCTTCCCCCACACCTTTCCCCCAGTCCCATCAACCCTTTCCTCCCCTTCCCCCTCACGCAACACCCCCTCCTACACTCCCCAGCACCTCCCCACTCCTCTTCTGCCTCCCTTCCCCTACCCCCAACCTCCACTACCCTCCCCCACTCCCCTCCCCACTCCCCTCCCCCACTGCCCACCCCCATTCCGCTCCCCGCACCCCTCCCTCCTCCCCTCCCGTCTCCCACTCCCCTTCCCCTCCCCCACTCCCCTCCCACACTTCTGTCCCCTATTACCCTCACCCACACCGCTCCCCCTCCCCCTCCTTCATTCCGCTTCACCACTCCCCCACTCTCCTCCCTCACTCCCATCCTCCACTCCACTCCCAACTCCACTCTACCCTACCGTACACTTCCCACTCACCTCCTTCTCCCCCTCACACTCCTTCTCCTTCCCCACTCCCATCCCCGAATCCCACTGCCCCTCCCCCACTCACATCACCTTCCCCTCCCTCACTCCCCGCTCCACTACCGCACTCCCCTCCCCCACTCCACTTCTCAACTCTCATCCCTCACTTCCATCCTTCACTCCCCTCCCCACTCCCCTCATCCACACCCCTCACCTACTCCACTCACCCCTCCCCCACTCCTCACTCTCCACTCCCCTCCCCACTTGCCTATCTGCCTCGCCCACTCCATTTCCCCCACTCCCCTCCACAACTCCCCCTCCCTCACTCCCCTCCCCCATTGCCGTCCCCACCACCCTCCCCCACTCCTCTCCCACAATCCGCTCATCCCTACCCCACTCCTCACTCCGCACTACCCTCCTCAACACCGCACCCCTCACTCTCCTCCCTCACTACCCTCCCTAACTCCTCACCCCCTCTCCCTCCCCACTCCCTTCCCGCACTCCACACTCCCCTCCCCCACTCCCCACTCCTCACTCCCCTGTCCTCACTCTCCATTCCCCTCACCTCCCCCTCCACTCACCCACTCCCCTCTACCCTCCCCCACTATCCTCCCCACTACCCTCCCTTACTCCTCTCCCCCACTCCCCCCCGCACTCCCCCTCCCCGACAAGGCCCTGCCCCTCTATCACTCCACTCCTACACACCCCACTTCCTCCCCACTCCCCCACTCACCCACTCCTCACTCCCCACTCCACTCCCCACTCCCCGACTCCTCACTCCCCACTCCCCGACTCCTCACTCCCCACTCCCCCACTCACCTCTCTCCCACTCTCCACTCCTCACTCTCCACTCCCCACTCCTCACTCCCCTCCCCCACTCCCCTCACCGACTTACCACTCCCCTCCCCAACTACCCAATCCCCAATCCCCTCCCGCACTGCTCACTCCCCTCCCCCACTCCTCACTCCCCTCCCACAAACCCCACTCCCCTCACCCACTCCCCACTCCCCTCCCCCACTCCCAACTCCCCTCCCCCACACCCCACTCCTCACTCCACTCTCCACTCCCCCACTCCCTACTACCCACTTCTCACTCCACTCCCCCACTCCCCACTTCTCACTCCCCACTTCTCACTCCCCACTCAACTCCCCACTCCCAACTCCCCACTCCCCACTCCTCACTCCCCACTCCTCACTCCCCAATCCACTCACTACTCCTCACTCCCCACACCATTCCCCACTCCCCCACTGCCCACTACTCACTCCCCACTCTACTCCTCACTCTCCACTCCCCTCACGCACTCCCCTCTCAACCATCCCTTCCCCAACCCCACTCCCCACTCCTCACTCCACTCCCCACTCCATCACTCCCCACTCCTCTCTCCCCACATCACGCCCCACTACCCCACTGCCCACTCCTCACTCCCAACTCCACTTCCAACTCCACACTCCCCTCCCTACTCCTCATTCATGTCACCCACTCACCAATCCCCTCCCCCACCCCCCACCCCCCACACCCACTCCCCACTCCACATTCCCTCCCCGACTCCTCACTCCCCTCCCCCACTCCACACTCCCATCTCACAACCCCACTCCCCTACCCCACTCCCCACTCCCATCACCCACCCCCACCCCCACACCCCGCAACGCTCCTCCACACCCCTCTCCTCACTCCCCACTCCACTCCCCCACACCCCACTCCCCACCCCCAGTCCTCACTCCACTCCCCCATTCTCCACTACCCACTTCCCTCCCCCACTCTCCACTCCAGACTCAATTTCCCCCACTCTCCACTCCCCTATCCCACTCTAAACTCCCGTCCACCACTCCCCTCTCCCACTCTCCACTCCTCTCCCCCACCCCCCTCCCCCACTTCCCACCCCCACTCCTCATTGCCCTCCTTACCTCTCCCCACAACCACACCCACACACAATCCTTTCCCCACTCTCACTCCTGCGCTCCCAACTCACCTCCCCACTCCCCACCCCCACTCCCCATCCTCACTCCCTTCCCAAGTCACATTCCCACTCTCCCACCCCCACTCCTCCTCCTCCCTCCCCTCCCACACTCTCCACGCCCCTCCCCCACTCCCCCTCCTCACTCCCCACTCCATTCCCCCACTCCCTTCCCCCACTCCCTTCCCCCACTCCACTCCCCCACTCCCCTCCCCAACTCCCCACTCACATCCTCCAATCCCCACTCCTCACTCCCCACTCACATACAAGACACTCCAACTCCCCTCCCCAACTCCCAATTCCCCCACCCCTCTCACTCCCCACTCCCCTCCTCTACTCCCCTCCTCCACTCTTCCACTCCCAACTGACCTCCCACATGTCCCACACCCCTCCCCCAAAGCCCTCCCACTCCCCCTCTCTCCTCCCACTCCACAACTCTCCCCTCCCCTCCCCCACTCCACAACTCTCCCCTCCCCTCCCCCACTTGCCTCCTCTCCCCTCCCCTCCCCCACACGCCTCCTCTCCCCTCCCCTCTCCCACTCGCCTCCTCTCCCCTCCCCTCCCACACTTGCCTCCTCTCTCCTCCCCCACTACGCCTCCTCTCCCCTCCCCTCCCCCACACGCCTCCTCTCCCCTCCCCTCTCCCACTCGCCTCCTCTCCCCTCCCCTCCCACACTTGCCTCCTCTCTCCTCCCCCACTACGCCTCCTCTCCACTCCCCTCCCCCACACTTGCCTCCTCTCTCCTCCCCCACTACGCCTCCTCTCCCCTCCCCTCTCCCACTCGCCTCCTCTCCCCTCCCCTCCCACACTTGCCTCCTCTCTCCTCCCCCACTACGCCTCCTCTCCCCTCCCCTCCCACACTTGCCTCCTCTCTCCTCCCCCACTACGCTTCCTCTCCACTCTTCTCCCCCACTCCCCACTCCCGACTCAATTCCACCACTTCCCACTCTCCACTCTCGTCCCCCAATCTCCACTCCCGTACACCCCTCCCCCACTCCTTTCATCACTCCACTTTTCACTCCCCTATCCCTCACCCCTCCTCCACTCACCTCCACCTCTCCCCTCCACTCCCCTCCCCATACCCACTCCACTTCCATTTCCCCTATTCCTCACCCCTCACACACTCCCCTCCCCTCTCACCTCCACTCCCCTTTCCACTCCTCTTCCCACTTCGCTCCCCCACTCCCCTCCCCACTCCCCTCCTCTCCCATCCCCCACTCCCCTCCCCCACTGCCCTCCCCCACTCTCCACTCCTCACTCCAACTCCCCTTCGCCACAAGTCTGGATTGAATTGGCTCTTTCCTGGTGTGTGAGTGGGACTCAGTACCACTCCAGCTGTTATTAAGTACTTTAGATAGGTCAGTTTTTGTCCAGTGTGTGCAGGAGGGTTTTCTGACACAGTATGTAGACAGGCCAACCAGGGGCGATGCCACATTGGATTTGGTACTGGGAAATGAACCCGGCCAGGTGTGAGATTTAGATGTAGGTGAGCACTTTGGTGACAGTGATCACAATTCGGTTAGGTTTACCTTAGCGATGGGCAGGGACAGGTATATACCGCAGGGCAAAAATTATAGCGGGGGGAAAGGAAATTATGATGCGATTAGGCAAGATTTAGGATGCGTAGGATGGGGAAGGAAACTGCAGGGGTTGGGAACAATCGAAATGTGGAGCTTATTCAAGGAGCAGCTACTGTGTGTCCTTGATAAGTATGTACCTGTGAGGCAGGCAGGAAGTTGTCGAGCGAGGGAGCCGTGGTTTACTGAAGAAGTTGAAGCGCTTATCAAGAGGAAGAAGAAGGCTTATGTTAGGATGAGACGTGAAGGCTCAGTTAGGGCGCTTGAGAGTTACAAGCTAGCCAGGAAGGATCTAAAGGGAGAGCTAAGAAGAGCAAGGAGAGGACACGAGAAGTCATTGGCGGATAGGATCAGGGAAAACCCTAAGGCTTTCTATAGGTATATCAGGAATAAAAGAATGACTAGAGTTAGATTAGGGCCAATCAAGGATAGTAGTGGGAAGTTGTGTGTGGAATCAGAGGAGATAGGGGAAGCGTTAAATGAATATTTTGCGTCAGTATTTACAGTGGAGAATGAAAATGTTGTCGAGGAGATTACTGAGATACAGCCTACTAGGCTAGATGGGATTGAGATTCACAAGGAGGAGGTGTTAGCAATTTTGGAAAGTATGAAAATAGATAAGTCCCCTGGGCCAGATGGGATTTATCCTAGGATTCTCAGGGAAGCTCGGGAGGAGATTGCAGAGCCTTTGTCCTTGATCTTTATGTCGTCATTGTCGACAGGAATAGTGCCGGAAGACTGGAGGATAGCAAATGTTGTCCTCTTGTTCAAGAAGGGGAGGAGAGACAGCCCTGGTAATTATAGACCTGTGAGCCTTACTTCGGTTGTGGGTAAAATGTTGGAAAAGGTTATAAGAGACAGGATTTATAATCATCTTGAAAAGAATAAGTACATTAGAGATAGTCAGCACGGTTTTGTGAAGGGTAGGTCGTGCCTCAGAAACCTTATTGAGTTTTTCGAGAAGGTGACCAAACAGGTGGATGAGGGTAAAGCAGTGGATGTGGTGTATATGGATTTCAGTAAGGCGTTTGATAAGGTTCCCCACGGTAGGCGATTGCAAAAGATACGGAGGTATGGGGTTGAAGGTGATTTAGAGATTTGGATCAGAAATTGGCTAGCTGAAAGAAGACAGACGGTGGTGGTTGATGGCAAATGTTCATCCTGGAGTTTAGTTACTAGTGGTGTACCGCAAGGATCTGTTTTGGGGCCACTGTTGTTTGTCATTTTTATAAATGACCTGGAAGAGGGTGTAGAAGGGTGGGTTAGTAAATTTGTGGATGACACGAAGGTCGGTGGAGTTGTGGATAGTGTCGAAGGATGTTGTAGGGTACAGAGGGACATAGATAGGCTGCAGAGCTGGGCTGAGAGATGGCAAATGGAGTTTAATGCGGAAAAGTGCAAGGTGATTCACTTTGGAAGGAGTAACAGGAATGCAGAGTACTGGGCTAATGGGAAGATTCTTGGTAGTGTAGATGAACAGAGAGATCTTGGTGTCCATGTGCATAAATTCCTGAAGGTTGCTCCCCAAGTTAATAGGGCTGTTAAGAAGGCATATGGTGTGTTAGCTTTTATTAGTAGGGGGATCGAGTTTCGGAGCCACGAGGTCATGCTGCAGCTGTACAAAACTCTGGTGAGACCGCACCTGGAGTATTGCGTGCAGTTCTGGTCACCGCATTATAGGAAGGATGTGGAAGCTTTGGAAAGGGTGCAGAGGAGATTTACTAGGATGTTGCCTGGTATGGAGAGAAGGTCTTACGAGGAAAGGCTGAGGGACTTGAGGTTGTTTTCGTTGGAGAGAAGGAGGAGGAGAGGTGACTTAATAGAGACATATAAGATAATCAGAGGGTTAGATAGGTTGGATAGTGAGAGTCTTTTTCCTCGGATGGTGATGGCAAACACGAGGGGACATAGCTTTAAGTTGAGGGGTGAAAGATATAGGACAGATGTGAGAGGTAGTTTCTTTACTCAGAGAGTAGTAAGGGCGTGGAACACCCTGCCTGCAACAGTAGTAGACTCGCCAACTTTAAGGGCATTTGAGTGGTCATTGGATAGACACATGGATGAAAATGGAATAGTGTAGGTCAGATGGTTTCACAGGTCGGCGCAACATCGAGGGCCGAAGGGCCTGTACTGCGCTGCAATGTTCTAATTCTAAATTCGATTAGTGGTCTGGGTAGAATTGGCTCATTCCTGGGGGGTGAGTGGGGTTCAGTACCACTCCAGCCGGTATTAATAGAAGCCTGTATTGAATTGGCTCATTCCTGGTGTGTGAGTGGGACTCAGTACCACCCCATCTGTTATTAATAGTGGTCTGGGTAGAATTGGCTCTTTCCTGGTGGGTGAGTGGGACTCAGTACCACTCCAGCCGGTATTAATAGAGGCCTGTATTGAATTGGCTCATTCCTGGTGTGTGAGTGGGACTCAGTACCTCTCCAGCTGTTATTAATAGAGGTCTGGGTAGAATTGGCTCTTTCCTGGTGGGTGAGTGGGGTTCAGTACCACCCCATCTGTTATTAATAGTGGTCTGGGTAGAATTGGCTCTTTCCTGGTGGGTGAGTGGGGTTCAGTACCACTCCAGCTGGTATTAATAGAAGCCTGTATTGAATTGGCTCATTCTGGTGTGTGTGTGGGGCTCAGTACCACTCCAGCTGGTATTAATAGAGGCCTGGATTGAATTGGCTCTTTCCTGGTGTGTGAGTGGGGATCTGTACCACTCCAGCTGGTATTAATAGAGGCCTGGATTGAATTGGCTCTTTCTGATGTGTGTGTGGGGCTCAGTACCACTCCAACTGGTATTAATAGAGGCCTGGAATGAACTGTTCTTTTCCTGCTGAGTGAGTGGGACTCAGTCGCACTTCAGCTAGTATTAATAGAGGCCTGAATTGAATTGGCTCTTTCCTGGTTTGTGAGTGGGGCTCAGTACCACTCCAGCTAGTATTAATAGAGGTCTGGATTGAATTGGCTCTTTCCTGGTGTGTGAGTGGGGCTCAGTACCACTCCAGCTGGTATTAATAGAGGCCTGAATTGAATTGGCTCTTTCCTGGTTTGTGAGTGGGACTCAGTACCACTCCAGCTGGTATTAATAGAGGCCTGAATTGAATTGGCTCTTTCCTGGTTTGTGAGTGGGACTCAGTACCACTCCAGCTGGTATTAATAGAGGCCTGAATTGAATTGGCTCTTTCCTGGTTTGTGAGTGGGACTCAGTACCACTCCAGCTGGTATTAATAGAGGCCCAGATTGAATTGGCTCTTTCCTGGTTTGTGAGTGGGTCTCAGTACCACTCCAGCTGGTATTAATAGAGGCCTGGATTGAATTGGCTCTTTCCTGGTGTGTGAGTGGGGATCTGTACCACTCCAGCTGGTATTAATAGAGGCCTGGATTGAATTGGCTCTTTCTGGTGTGTGTGTGGGGCTCAGTACCACTCCAACTGGTATTAATAGAGGCCTGGAATGAACTGTTCTTTTCCTGCTGTGTGAGTGGGACTCAGTCGCACTTCAGCTAGTATTAATAGAGGTCTGGATTGAATTGGCTGTTTCCTGGTTTGAGAGTGGGACTCAGTACCACTCCAGCTGGTATTAATAGAGGCCTGAATTGAATTGGCTCTTTCCTGGTTTGTGAGTGGGTCTCAGTACCACTCCAGCTGGTATTAATAGAGGCCCAGATTGAATTGGCTCTTTCCTGGTGTGTGAGTGGGACTCAGTACCACTCCAGCTGGTATTAATAGAGGCCTGAATTGAATTGGCTCTTTCCTGGTTTGTGAGTGGGACTCAGTACCACTCCAGCTGGTATTAATAGAGGCCCAGATTGAATTGGCTCTTTCCTGGTGTGTGAGTGGGACTCAGTACCACTCCAGCTGGTATTAATAGAGGCCCAGATTGAATTGCCTCTTTCTGGTGTGTGAGTGGGACTCAGTACCACTCCAGCTGGTATTAATAGAGGCCCAGATTGAATTGCCTCTTTCTGGTGTGTGAGTGGGACTCAGTACCACTCCAAATGGTATTAATAGAGGCCCAGATTGAATTGCCTCTTTCTGGTGTGTGAGTGGGACTCAGTACCACTCCAGCTGGTATTAATAGAGGCCCAGATTGAATTGCCTCTTTCTGGTGTGTGAGTGGGTCTCAGTACCATTCCAAATGGTATTAATAGAGGCCTGGAATGAACTTCCCTTTCCTGGTTTGTGATTGGGACTCAGTACCCCTCCAGCTAGTATTAATAGAGGCCTGGATTGTATTGGCTCGTTCTGGTGTCTGCGTGGGGCTCAGAACCATTCCTGCTGGTATTAATTGAGGTCTGGATTGAATTGACGCTTTCCTGGTGTGTGAGTGGGAGTTAATTCCATTCCAGCTGGTATTATTCGAGGCCTAGATTGAATTGGCCGTTTCCTGGTGTGTGACTGGGGCTCAGAACCACTCCAGCTGGTATTAATAGAAGCCTGGAATGAACTGTCCCTTTCCTGCTGTGTGAGTGGGACTCAGTCGCACTGCAGCTTGTATTATTGAGGTCTGGATTGAATTGGCACTTTCCTGGTGTGTGAGTGGGGCTCAGAACCACTCCAGCTGGGATTAAAAGAGGTCTGGACTGAATTCGCTCTTTCCGGGTGTGTGAGGGGGTTCAGTACCATTCCAGCTGGTATTAATAGAGGTCTGGATTGAATTGGCTCTTTCTGGTGTGTGAGTGGGTCTCAGTACCATTCCAGCTGGTATTAATAGAGGCCCAGATTGAATTGCCTCTTTCTGGTGTGTGAGTGGGTCTCAGTACCATTCCAGCTGGTATTAATAGAGGCCTGGATTGTATTGGCTCTTTCTGGTGTCTGCGTGGGGCTCAGAACCATTCCTGCTGGTATTAATTGAGATCTGGATTGAATTGGCGCTTTCCTGGTGTGTGAGTGGGTCTCAGTACCATTCCAGCTGGTATTAATAGAGGCCCAGATTGAATTGCCTCTTTCTGGTGTGTGAGTGGGTCTCAGTACCATTCCAGCTGGTATTAATAGAGGCCTGGATTGTATTGGCTCTTTCTGGTGTCTGCGTGGGGCTCAGAACCATTCCTGCTGGTATTAATTGAGATCTGGATTGAATTGGCGCTTTCCTGGTGTGTGAGTGGGAGTTAATTCCATTCCAGCTGGTATTATTCGAGGCCTAGATTGAATTGGCCGTTTCCTGGTGTGTGACTGGGGCTCAGAACCACTCCAGCTGGTATTAATAGAAGCCTGGAATGAACTGTCCCTTTCCTGCTGTGTGAGTGGGACTCAGTCGCACTGCAGCTTGTATTATTGAGGTCTGGATTGAATTGGCACTTTCCTGGTGTGTGAGTGGGAGTTAACTCCATTCCAGCTGGTATTTATAGAGGCCTAGATTGAATTGGCCGTTTCCTGGTGTGTGACTGGGGCTCAGAACCACTCCAGCTGGTATTAATAGAAGCCTGGAATGAACTGTCCCTTTCCTGCTGTGTGAATGGGACTCAGTCGCACTGCAGCTTGTATTATTGAGGTCTGGATTGAATTGGCACTTTCCTGGTGTGTGAGTGGGGCTCAGAACCACTCCAGCTGGGATTAAAAGAGGTCTGGACTGAATTCGCTCTTTCCGGGTGTGTGAATGGGGTTCAGTACCATTCCAGCTGCTTTTCTTGGAGTTCTGGATTGAATTTGCTCTTTCCTGGTGTGTGAGGGGGCTCAGTACCATTCCAGCTGGTATTAACAGAGGCCTGGATTGAATTGGCTCTTTCTGGTGTGATTACGTGGGGCTCAGGACCACTCCAACTGGTTAAATAGAGGCCTGGAATGAACTGTCCCTTTCCTGCTGTGTGTGTGGGACTCAGTCGCACTCCAGCTGGTATGAATAGAGGTCTGGATTGAATTGGCTGTTTCCTGGTGTGTGAGTGTGACTAAGGGGAAGAGCAGGCAGGGAGCAGATGATGAATATAAAGGGACTGGTGGTCTGAGGTGCATTTGTTTTAATGCAAGAAGTGTAGTAGGTAAGGCAGATAAACTTCGGGCTTTGATTAGTACCCGGGAGTATGATGTTATTGCTATTACTGAGACTTGGTTGAGGGAAGGCCATGATTGGCAACTGAATATCCCAGGATATCGATGCTTCAGGCGGGATAGAGAGGGAGGTAAAAGGGGTGGAGGAGTTGCATTACTGGTCAAAGAGGATATCACAGCTGTGCTGAAGGAGGGCACGATGGAGGACTCGAGCAGTGAGGCAATATGGACAGAACTCAGAAATAGGAAGGGTGCGGTAACAATGTTGGGGCTGTACTACAGGCCTCCCAACAGCGAATGTGAGATAGAGGTACAAATATGTAAACAGATTATGGAAAGATGTAGGAGCAACAGGGTGGTGGTGATAGGAGATTTTAATTTTCCCAACATTGACTGGGATTCACTTAATGTTAGAGGTCCAGATGGAGCAGAATTTGTAAGGAGCATCCAGGAGGGTTTTCTAGAGCAGTATGTAAATAGTCCAATTCGGCAAGGGGCCATACTGGACCTGGTGTTGGGGAATGAGCCCGGCCAGGTTGTTGAAGTTTCAGTAGGGGACTACTTTGGGAATAGTGATCACAATTCCGTAAGCTTTAAAATACTCATGGACAAAGACGAGAGTGGTCCTAAAGGAAGAGTGCTAAATTGGGGGAAGGCCAACGATACCAAAATTCGGCAGGAGCTGGGAAATGTAGATTGGGAGCAGCTGTTTGAAGGTAAATCCACATGTGATATGTGGGAGGCTTTTAAAGAGAGGTTGATTAGCGTGCAGGAGAGACATGTTCCTGTGAAAATGAGGGATAGAAATGGCAAGATTAGGGAACCATGGATGACAGGTGAAATTGTGAGACTAGCTAAGAGGAAAAAGGAAGCATACATAAGGTCTAGGCGGCTGATGAAAGACGAAGCTTTGAAAGAATATCGGGAATGTCGGACCAATCTGAAACGAGGAATTAAGAGGGCTAAAAGGGGTCATGAAATATCTTTAGCAAACAGGGTTAAAGAAAATCCCAAAGCATTTTATTCATATATAAGGAGAAAGAGGGTATCTAGAGAAAGGATTGGCCCACTAAAGGACAAAGAAGGAATGTTATGCTTGGACTCAGAGAAAATGGGTGAGATTCTAAACGAGTACTTTGCATCGGTATTCACCGAGGAGAGGGACATGACGGATGTTGAGGTTAGGAACAGATGTTTGATTACTCTCGGTCAAGTCGGCATAAGGAGGGAGAAAGTGTTGGGTATTCTAAAAGGCATTAAGGTGGACAAGTCCCCAGGTCCGGAGGGATCTATCCCAGGTTACTGTGGGAAGCGAGAGAGGAAATAGCTGGGGCCTTAACAGATATCTTTGCAGCATCCTTAAACACGGGTGAGGTCCCGGAGGACTGGAGAATTGCTAATGTTGTCCCCTTGTTTAAGAAGGGTAGCAGGGAAAATCCAGGTAATTATAGACCAGTGAGCCTGACGTCAGTGGTAGGGAAGCTGCTGGAGAAGATACTGAGGGATAGGATCTATTCCCATTTGGAAGAAAATGGGCTTATCAGTGATAGGAAACATGGTTTTGTGCAGGGAAGGTCATGTCTTACCAACTTAATAGAATTCTTTGAGGAAGTGACAAAGTTGATGGATGAGGGAAGGGCTGTCGATGTCATATACATGGACTTCAGTAAGGCGTTTGATAAGGTTCCCCATGGCAGGCTGATGAAGAAAGTGAAGGCGCTTGGGGTCCAAGGTGTACTAGCTAGATGGATAAAGAACTGGCTGGGCAACAGGAGACAGAGAGTAGCAGTAGAGGGGAGTTTCTCAAAATGGAGACGTGTGACCAGTGGTGTTCCACAGGGATCCGTGCTGGGACCACTGTTGTTTGTGATATACATTAATGATTTGGAGGAAAGTATAGGTGGACTGATTAGCAAGTTTGCAGACGACACTAAGATTGGTGAAGTAGCAGATAGTGAAGGGGACTGTCAGAGAACACAGCAGAATATAGATAGATTGGAGAGTTGGGCAGAGAAATGGCAGATGGAGTTCAATCAGGGCAAATGCGAGCTGATGCATTTTGGAAGATCCAATTCAAGAGTGAACTATACAGGAAATGGAAAAGTCCTGGGGAAAATTGATGTCCAGAGAGATTTGGGTGTTCAGGTCCATTGTTCCCTGAAGGTGGCAACGCAGGTAAATAGAGTGGTCAAGAAGGCATACGGCATGCTTTCCTTCATCGGACGGGGCATTGAGTACAAGAGTTGGCAGGTCATGTTACAGTTGTATAGGACTTTGGTTCGGCCACATTTGGAATACTGCGTACAGTTCTGGTCGCCACATTACCAAAAGGATGTGGATGCTTTGGAGAGGGTGCAGAGGAGGTTCACCAGGATGTTGCCTGGTATGGAGGGCGCTAGCTATGAAGAGAGGTTTAGTAGATTAGGATTATTTTCATTAGAAAGACGGAGGTTGAGGGGGGACCTGATTGAGGTGTACAAAATCATGAGAGGTATAGACAGGGTGGACAGCAAGAGGCTTTTTCCCAGAGTGGGGGATTCAATTACTAGAGGACATGAGTTCAAAGTGAAAGGGGAAAAGTTTAGGGGTGATATGCGTGGAAAGTTCTTTACGCAGAGGGTGGTGGGCACCTGGAACGCGTTGCCAGCGGAGGTGGTAGATGCGGGCACGATGGAGTCTTTTAAGATGTATCTAGACAGATACATGAATGGGCAGGAAGAAAAGAGATACAGAACCTTAGAAAATAGGCGACATGTTTAGATAGAGGATCTGGATCAGCGCAGGCTTGGAGGGCCGAAGGGCCTGTTCCTGTGCTGTAATTATCTTTGCTCTTTGTTCTTAGTTCTTTGAGTACAACTCCAGCTGCTATTAATAGAGGTCTGAATTGAATTGGCTCTTTCCTGGTGTGTGAGTGGGACTCTGTACCACTCCAGCTGCTATTAATGGAGGTCTGGATCGAATTGGCACTTTCCTGATGTGAGTGGGGATCAGTTCAACTCCAGCTTGTATTAATAGAGGCCTGGAATGAACTGTCACTTTCCTGCTGTGTGAGTGGGACTCAGTCGCACTCCAGCTGGTATTACAGAGGTCTGAATTGAATTGGCTCTTTCCTGGTGTGTGAGTGGGACTCAGTCGCACTCCAGCTGGTATTAATTAGTGGTCTGGATTCAATTGGCTCTTTCCTGGTGTGTGAGTGGGGCTCAGTACCACTCCAGCTGGTATTAAGAGGTCTGGATTGAATGGGCCTCTTTCCTGGTGTCTGAGTGATCCTCTGTCGCACTCCAGCTGGTATTAATAGAGGCCTGGAATGAACTGACACCTTCATGGCGTGTGAGAGGGACTCAGACGCACACCAGCTGCTATTCTCGAGGTCAGGATTGAATTGGCTGTTTCTGGTGTGTGTGATGGAGTTAATTCCACTCCAGCTGGTATTAATAGAGGCCTGGAATGAACTGCCCTTTCCTGGTTTGTGAGTGGGACTCAGTACCCCTCCAGCTGGTATTAATAGAGGCCTGGATTGAATTGGATCTTTCTGGTGTCTGCGTGGGGCTCAGTACCATTCCAGCTGGTATTAATAGAGGCCTGAATTGAATTGGCTCTTTCCTGGTTTGTGAGTGGGACTCAGTACCACTCCAGCTGGTATTAATAGAAGCCTGGATTGAATTGGATCTTTCTGGTGTCTGCGTGGGGCTCAGTACCATTCCTGCTGGTATTAATAGAGGTCTGGATTGAATTGGCTCTTTCCTGGTGTGTGAGTGGGAGTTAATTCCACTCCAGCTGGTATTAATAGAGGTCTGGATTGAATTGGCTCTTAACTGATGTGTGATTGGGGCTCGGAACCACTCCAGCTGGTATTCATAGGGTTGGGACTGAATTGGCTGTTTCCTGGTGTTTGAGTGGGACTCAGTACCACTCCAGCTGGTATTAATAGAGGCCTGGATTGAGTTGGCTGTTTCCTGGTGTGTGAGCGGGGCTCAGTACCTCTCCTGCTGGTATTAATAGAGACATGGATTGAATTGGCTCTTTCCTGGTGAGTGATTGGGGATCAGTGCCACTCCTGCTGGTATTAAAAGAGGCCTGAATTGAATTGTCTCTTTGCTGGTGTGTGAGTGAGACTCAGTACCACTCCAGCTGGTATTATAGAGGTCTGGATTGAATTGGCTCTTTCCTGGTGTGTGAGTGGGAGTTAATTCCACTCCAGATGGTATTAATAGAGGCCTGGAATGAATTGTCCCTTTCCTGCTGTGTGCTTGGCGCTCAGTCGCACTCCAGCTGGTATTATAGAGGTCTGGATTGAATTGGCTCTTAACTGATGTGTGAGTGGGACTCAGTACCACTCCAGCTGGTATTAATAGGGTTGGGATTGAATTGGCTCTTTCCTGGTGTGTGTGGGACTCAGTACCACTCCAGCTGGGCGGCACAGTGGCGCAGTGGTTAGCACCGCAGCCTCACAGCTCCAGGGACCCGGGTTCGATTCCGGGTACTGCCTGTGTGGAGTTTGCAAGTTCTCCCTGTGTCTGCGTGGGTTTTCTCCGGGTGCTCCGGTTTCCTCCCACAAGCCAAAAAAAGACTTGCAGGTTGATAGGTAAATTGGCCATTATAAATTGTCACTAGTGTAGGGAGGTGGTAGGGAAATATAGGGACAGGTGGGGATGTTTGGTAGGAATATGAGATTAGTGTAGGATTAGTATAAATGGGTGGTTGATGTTCGGCACAGACTCGGTGGGCCGAAGGGCCTGTTTCAGTGCTGTATCTCTAATCTAATCTAATAGAGGTCGGGATTGAATTGGCTCTTAACTGGTGTGTGAGTGGGACTCAGTACCACTCCAGCTGGTATTAATAGAGGTCGGGATTGAATTGGCTCTTAACTGATGTGTGAGTGGGGCTCAGTACCACTCCAGCTGGTATTAATAGGGTTGGGATTGAATTGGCTCTTTCCTGGTGTGTGTGGGACTCAGTACCACTCCAGCTGGTATTCATAGAGGTCGGGATTGAATTGGCTCTTTCCTGGTGTGTGTGGGACTCAGTACCACTCCAGCTGGTATTAATAGAGGTCTGAATTGAATTGGCTCTTTCCTGGTTTGTGAGTGGGACTCAGTACCACTCCAGCTGGTATTAATTCGTGTTCTGGATTCAATTGGCTCTTTCCTGGTGTGTGAGTGGGGTTCAGTAGAACTCCAGCTGGTATTAATAGAGGTCTGGATTGAATTCTCTCTTCCCTGGTGTGTGAGTGGGGCTCAGTACCACTCCAGCTGGTATTAATTAGTGTTCTGGATTGAATTGTCTCTTTCCTGGTTTGAGAGTGGGACTCAGTACCACTCCAGCTGGTATGAATAGCGGCCTGGATTGAATTGGCTCTTTCCTGGTGCGTGATTGGGACTCCGAACCACTCCAGCTGGTATTAATACGGTTGGGATTGAATTGGCTCTTTCCTGGTGTGTGAGTGGGACTCAGTACCACTCCAGCTGGTATTAATAGAGGTCAGGATTGAATTGGCTCTTTCCTGGTGAGTGAGTGGGGCTCAGTACCACTCCAGCTGGTATTAATAGAGGTCTGGTTGAATTGGCTCTTTCCTGGTGTGTGAGTGGGACTCAGTACCACTCCAGCTGGTATTAATAGAGGTCTGGATTGAATTGGCTCTTTCCTGGTGTGTGATTGGGACTCAGTACCACTCCAGCTGGTATTAATAGAGGCCTGGATTGAGTTAGCCACTTCCTGGTGTGTGAGCAGGGCTCAGTTCCACTCCTTCTGCTATTAATAGAGACATGGATTGAATTGGCCCTTTTTTGGTGAGTGAGTGGGGATTAGTGCCACTCCTGCTGGTATTAAAAGAGGCCTAAATTGAATTGTCTCTTTCCTGGTGTGTGCGTGAGACTCAGTACCACTCCAGCTGGTATTAATAGAGGCCTGGATTGAATTGGCTCTTTGCTGGGGAGTGAGTGGGGATCTGTACCACTCCAGCTGGTATTAATAGATACCTGGATTGAATTGCCTCTTTCCTGGTGTGTGAGTGGCTCTCAGAACCACTCCAGCTGGTATTAATTGAGGTCTGAATTTAATTGGCTCTTTCATGGTTAGTGAGTGGGACTCAGTACCACTCCAGCTGGTATGAATAGAGGGCTGGATTGAATTGGCTCCTTCCTGGTGAGTGAGTGGGGCTCAGTACCACTCCAGCTGTTATTAATCGTGGTCTGGATTGAATTGGCTCTTTCCTGGTGTGTGAGTGGGACTCAGTACCACTCCAGCTGGTATTGATAGAGGTCTGGATTGAATTGGCACTTCTTGATGTGTGTGTGGGACTCAGTACCACTCCAGCTGGTATTAATAGAGGCTTGGATTGAATTGGCTCTTGCTGGTGCCTGAGGGGGGCTCAGTACCATCCTGCTGGTATTATTAGTGGTCTGGATGGAATGGTCTCTTTCCTGGTGCGTCCGTGAGAATCAGTATCACTCCAGCTGGTATTAATAGAGGCCTAGAATGAATTGGCTCTTTCTGGTGTGTGAGTGGGACACAGTGCCAGAACACCCGGTGTTAATAGAGTCCTGGAATGAACTGTCTCTTCTCTGCTGTGTGAGTGGGATTCAGTCCCACTCCAAATGTTATTAATAGAGGTCTGGATTGAATTGGCTCCTTCCTGGTGAGTGAGTGGGACTCAGTACCACTCCAGCTGGTATAAATAGAGGCCTGGATTGAATTGGCTCTTTACTGGTGTGTGAGTGGGACTCAATACCACTCCTACTGGTATTGATATAAGCCTCGATTGATATGGCTCTCTCCTGGTGTGAGTGGGACTCACTGCCACTCCAGCTGGTATTAATGGAGGCCTGTAATGAACTGTCCCTTTCCTGGTGTGTGAGTGGGTCTCAGTCCCACTCCAGCTGGTATCAATGGCGGTCTGGCTTTAATTAGCTTTTTCCTGGTGTGTGAGTGGGAGTTAATTCCACTCCAGCTGGTATTTATAGAGACCTGGATTGAATTGGCTCTTTCTGGGGTGTTAGTGGGACTCAGTGCCACTCCAGCTAGTATTAATGGAAGCCTGGAATGAACTATCTCTTTCCTGGTGTGTGAGTGGGTCTCAGTCCCACTCCAGCTGGTATCAATGGCGGTATGGCTTTCATTAGCTTTTTCCTGGTGTGTGAGTGGGGCTCAGTACCACTCCAGCTGGTATTAATAAAGGTTTGCATTGAATTGGCTCTTTCCTGGTGTGTCAGTGGGACTCAGTACCACTCCAGCTGGTGATAATATAGGCTCGGTTTCAATTGGCTCTTTCCTGGTGTGTGAATGGGAGTTAATTTTACTCCAGCTGGTATAAATAGAGGCCTGGATTGAATTGGTTCTTTCCCGGTATGTGAATGAGCCTCAGTACCACTCCAGCTGGTATTAATATAGGCTCAAATTCAATTGGCTCTTATCTGGTGTGTGAGTGGGGCTCAGTACCACTCCAGCTGGCATTAATAGAGGTCTGGATTGAATTGGCTGTTTCCTGGTGTGTGTGTGGGACTCAGTACCACTCCAGCTGGTTTTAACAAAGGCCAGTTCGATCTGATGATATGCACTGTTGTCTGTTTGATGTTACCTGCACCGCGGCCATTTTAAGCGACATGTGCTGCGGCCATTCTAAATGATGTGCTCTGTGGTCTGTTTGATGTCACCTTCACTGCGGCCATTTTACGTGACATATGGTACGGCCATTTTAAATAATATGCACTGTGGTCTGTTTGATGTCACCGTCACTGCGTCCATTTTAAATGTTATGCTCTGTGGTCTGTTTGATGTCACCTTGACTGCAGCCATTTTACGTGACATGTGCTGCGGCCATTTTAAATGATATGCACTGTGGTCTGTTTGATGTCACCGTCACTGCGTCCATTTTAAATGTTATGCTCTGTGGTCTGTTTGATGTCACCTTCACTGCGGCCATTTTACGTGACATGTGCTGCGGCCATTTTAAATGATATGCTCTGTGATCTGTTTGAATTGAGAGTAATCCACGGGGATCATTTTCAACGTTTTCTGTCCAGGGCATTGAATGTAACAGATTATAAATGAGAATAAAATCTCATAAAGGATAATAAATCACAGACAATCATAAATATTATAAAGATTTACAAAGTGAGAGGAAGAATTATAAACAGTTTATAAAGGTTGTAAAGGTCAGTAAATGTTTATAAATTATTATAAATTATTATCAATAATTATCAGGATTCTTTTAGTTTGAAAGGGATTATAAAAGAATCAGAAAGATTCAGACCCCGCCCCCACTCCCGTCACCCTGGAAACAGACCCCGCCCCCACTCCCGTCACCCTGGAAACAGACCCCGCCCCCACTCCCGTCACCCTGGAAACAGACCCCGCCCCCACTCCCGTCACCCTGGAAACAGACCCCGCCCCCACTCCCCGTCACCCTGGAAACAGACCCCGCCCCCACTCCCGTCACTCTGGAAACAGACCCCGCCCCCACTCCCGTCACCCTGGAAACAGACCCCGCCCCCACTCCCGTCACTCTGGAAACAGACCCCGCCCCCACTCCGTCACCCTGGAAACAGACCCCGCCCCCACTCCCGTCACTCTGGAAACAGACCCCGCCCCCACACCCGTCACTCTGGAAACAGACCCCGCCCCCACTCCCGTCACCCTGGAAACAGACCCCGCCCCCACTCCCGTCACCCTGGAAACAGACCCCGCCCCCACTCCCGTCACCCTGGAAACAGACCCCGCCCCCACACCCGTCACCTTGGTAACAGACCCCGCCCCCACTCCCGTCACCCTGGAAACAGACCCCGCCCCCACTCCCGTCACCCTGGAAACAGACCCCGCCCCCACTCCCGTCACCTTGGTAACAGACCCCGCCCCCACTCCGTCACCTTGGTAACAGACCCCGCCCCCACTCCGTCACCCTGGTAACAGACCCCGCCCCCACTCCGTCACCTAGGTAGACCACGCCCCCACTCACGTCACCTTGGGAACAGACCCCGCCCCCACTCCCGTCACCTTGGTAACAGACCCCGCCCCCACTCCCGTCACCCTGGAAACAGACCCCACCCACATTCCCGTCACTCTGGAAACAGACCCCGCCCCACTCGCCGTCACCTTGGAAACAGACCCCGCCCCCACTCGCCGTCACTTTGGTAACAGACTCCGCCCCCACTCCCGTCACCTTAGAAACAGACCCCGCCCCCACTCGCCGTCACTTTGGTAACAGACCACGCCCCCATTCGCCGTCACTCTGGAAACAGACCCCGCCCCCACTCACCGTCACCTTGGAAACAGACCCCGCCCCCACTCCCGTCACCTTGGAAACAGACCCCGCCCCCACTCGCCGTCACCTTGGTAACAGACCCCGCCCCCATTCCCGTCACTCTGGAAACAGACCCCGCCCCCACTCGCCGTCACCTTGGAAACAGACCCCGCCCCCACTCCCGTCACCTTGGAAACATACCCCGCCCCCACTCGCCGTCACCTTGGAAACAGACCCCGCCCACACTCGCCGTCACTTTGGTAACAGACCCCGCCCCCACTCCCGTCACCCTGGAAACAGACCCCGCCCACATTCCCGTCACTCTGGAAAAAGACCCCGCCCCCACTCGCCGTCACCTTGGTAACAGACCCCGCCCCCACTCGCCGTCACCTTGGTAACAGACCCCGCCCCCACTCCCGTCACCCTGGAAACAGACCCCGCCCCCACTCCGGTCACCTTGGTAACAGACCACGCCCCCACTCGCCGTCACCTTGGAAACAGGCCCCTCCCCCGCTCTGTCTCCATTGGTGAGAGGCCCCTCCCCCGCTCTGTCTCCATGGTGACAGTCTCCTCCCCTGCTCTGTCTCCATGGTGAGAGGCCCCTCCCCCGCTCTGTCTCCATGGTGACAGTCTCCTCCCCTGCTCTGTCTCCATGGTGAGAGGCCCCTCCCCCGCTCTGTCTCCATGGTGAGAGGACCCTCCCCCGCTCTGACTCCATGGTGAGAGGCCCCTCCCCCGCTCTGTCTCCATGGTGACAGTCTCCTCCCCCGCTCTGTCTCCATGGTGACAGGCCCCTCCCCCGCTCTGTCTCCATGGTGAGAGGCCCCTCCCCCGCTCTGTCTCCATGGTGACAGTCTCCTCCCCCGATCTGTCTCCATGGTGACAGGCCCCTCCCCCGCTCTGTCTCCATGGTGACAGGCCCCTCCCCCGCTCTGTCTCCATGGTGAGAGGCCCCTCCCCCGCTCTGTCTCCATGGTGAGAGGCCCCTCCCCCGCTCTGTCTCCATGGTGACAGTCTCCTCCCCCGCTCTGTCTCCATGGTGACAGTCCCCTCCCCCGCTCTGTCTCCATGGTGACAGGCCCCTCCCCCGCTCTGTCTCCATGGTGACAGTCTCCTCCCCCGCTCTGTCTCCATGGTGAGAGGCCCCTCCCCCGCTATGTCTCCATGGTGAGAGGCCCCTCCCCCGCTCTGTCTCCATGGTGACAGGCCCCTCCCCCGCTCTGTCTCCATGGTGACAGGCCCCTCCCCCGCTCTGTCTCCATGGTGACAGGCCCCTCCCCCGCTCTGTCTCCATGGTGAGAAGCCCCTCCCCCGCTCTGTCTCCATGGTGAGAGGCCCCGCCCCCGCTCTGTCTCCATGGTGACAGGCCCCTCCCCCGCTCTGTCTCCATGGTGAGAGTCCCCTCCCCCGCTCTGTCTCCATGGAGAGAGGCCCCGCCCCCGCTCTGTCTCCATGGTGAGAAGCCCCTCCCCCGCTCTGTCTCCATGGTGAGAGGCCCCTCCCCCGCTCTGTCTCCATGGAGAGAGGCCCCGCCCCCGCTCTGTCTCCATGGTGAGAGGCCCCTCCCCCGCTCTGTCTCCATGGTGACAGGCCCCTCCCCCGCTCTGTCTCCATGGTGAGAGGCCCCTCCCCCGCTCTGTCTCCATGGTGACAGTCCCCTCCCCCGCTCTGTCTCCATGGTGAGAGGCCCCTCCCCCGCTCTGTCTCCATGGTGAC
>NW_027140589.1:4995598-4998098 GCF_036365525.1 Heterodontus francisci | reverse complement strand
ATAAGTCTCAGTGTCTGGGCTGTGGTGTGTGTGTGTGTGTGTGTGTGTGTGTGCGTTTGTGTGTGTGTGTGTGTGCATATATATAATTCTCTGTGTCTGGGCTGTGGTGTGAGTGTGTGTGTGTGTGTGTGTTTGTGCATATATATATGTCTCAGTGTCTGGGTGTGGTGTGTGTGTGTGTGTGCATATATATCAGTCTCAGTGTCTGGGCAATGGTGTGTGTGTGTGTATATATCTCAGTCTCTGTGTCTGGGCTGTGGTGTGTGTGTGTGTGTGTTTGTGTGTGTGTGTGTGCATATATATAAGTCTCAGTGGCTGGACTGTGGTGTGTGTGTGTGTGTGTGTGTGTGTGTGTGCATATATATAAGTCTCAGTGTCTGAGCTGTGGTGTGTGTGTGTGTGTGTTTGTGTGTGTGTGTGTGCATATATATAAGTCTCAGTGGCTGGACTGTGGTGTGTGTGTGTGTGTGTGTGTGTGTGTGTGTGTGTGTGTGTGCATATATATAAGTCTCAGTGTCTGAGCTGTGGAGTGTGTGTGTGTGAGTGTGCATATATATAAATCTCAGTGTCTGGGCTGTGGTGTGTGTGTGTGTGTGTGTGTGCATATATATATGTCTCAGTGTCTGGGCTGTGGTGTGTGTGTGTGTGTGTGTGTGTGCAAATATATATGTCTCAGTGTCTGGGCTGTGGTGTGTGTGTGTGTGTGTGTGTACATATATATATGTCTCAGTGTCTGGGCTGTGGTGTGTGTGTGTGTGTGTGTGCATATATATAAGTCTCAGTGTCTGAGCTGTGGTGTGTGTGTGTGTGTGCATATATATAATTCTCAGTGTCTGGGCTGTGGTGTGTGTGTGCGTGTGTGCATATATATAAGTCTCAGTGTCTGGGCTGTGGTGTGTGTGTGTGTGTGTGTGTGTGATTATATATAATTCTCAGTGTCTGGGCTGTGGTGTGAGTGTGTGTGTGAGTGTGTGTGTGTGTGTGCATATATATAAGTCTCAGTGTCTGTGCTGTGGTGTGAGTGTGTGTGTGAGTGTGTGTATATATATAATTCTCAGTGTCTGGGCTGTGGTGTGAGTGTGTGTGTGAGTGTGTGTGTGTGTGTGCATATATATAAGTCTCAGTGTCTGTGCTGTGGTGTGTGTGTGTGATTGTGTGTGTGTGCATATATATAATTCTCAGTGTCTGGGCTGTGGTGTGTGTGTGTGTGTGTGTGTGCATATATAAGTCTCAGTGTCTGTACTGTGTGTGTGTGTCTGTGTGTGTGTGTGTGCACATATGTAAGTCTCAGTGTCTGTACTGTGGTGTGTGTGTGTGTGTGTGTGTGTGTGCATATATATATGTCTCAGTGTCTGGGCTGTGGTGTGTGTGTGTTTGTGCGTGTGTGCATATATATATAAGTCTCAGTTTCTGTGCTGTGGTGTGTGTGTGTGAGTGTGTGTGTGTGTGCATATATATAAGTCTCAGTGTCTGGGCTGTGGTGTGTGTGTGTGTGTGTGTGTGTGTGTGTGTGCGTTTGTGTGTGTGTGTGTGTGTGCATATATATAATTCTCTGTGTCTGGGCTGTGGTGTGAGTGTGTGTGTGTGTGTGTGTGTTTGTGCATATATATATGTCTCAGTGTCTGGGTGTGGTGTGTGTGTGTGTGTGCATATATATCAGTCTCAGTGTCTGGGGGATGGGGTGTGTGTGTGTGTATATATCTCAGTCTCTGTGTCTGGGCTGTGGTGTGTGTGTGTGTGTGTTTGTGTGTGTGTGTGTGCATATATATAAGTCTCAGTGGCTGGACTGTGGTGTGTGTGTGTGTGTGTGTGTGTGTGTGTGCATATATATAAGTCTCAGTGTCTGAGCTGTGGTGTGTGTGTGTGTGTGTTTGTGTGTGTGTGTGTGCATATATATAAGTCTCAGTGGCTGGACTGTGGTGTGTGTGTGTGTGTGTGTGTGTGTGTGTGTGTGTGTGTGTGTGTGCATATATATAAGTCTCAGTGTCTGAGCTGTGGTGTGTGTGTGTGTGTGTGTGTGTGCATATATATAAATCTCAGTGTCTGGGCTGTGGTGTGTGTGTGTGTGTGTGTGTGTGCATATATATATGTCTCAGTGTCTGGGCTGTGGTGTGTGTGTGTGTGTGTGTGTGTGCAAATATATATGTCTCAGTGTCTGGGCTGTGGTGTGTGTGTGTGTGTGTGTGTGTGTGTGTACATATATATATGTCTCAGTGTCTGGGCTGTGGTGTGTGTGTGTGTGTGTGTGCATATATATAAGTCTCAGTGTCTGAGCTGTGGTGTGTGTGTGTGTGTGCATATATATAATTCTCAGTGTCTGGGCTGTGGTGTGTGTGTGCGTGTGTGCATATATATAAGTCTCAGTGTCTGGGCTGTGGTGTGTGTGTGTGTGTGTCTTTGTGTGTGTGTGTGTGTGTGTGTGTGCATATATATAAGTCTCAGTGTCTGGGCTGTGGTGTGTGTGTGTGTGCATATATATTAGTCTCAGTGTCTGGGCTGT
>NW_027140589.1:3529668-3693085 GCF_036365525.1 Heterodontus francisci | reverse complement strand
TGATCGTGAAAGAACCAATCGGACAGATTTTCTTGAGTTTAAACAAGAGGTGCGTTTATTATACTTAACAATCTAAACTGGATCTGAATAAAATAATAAAAATATACGGTGCACATTCAAGCACACACTCATAGGCAAATCACACAAATAAGTAAGAGAGAGTGATAAATAATTTTTAATTTGTATTAGAGTCTATAATAAATTTAAGTCAGTGAGATTGGATAATTCTGTGGTCTGCGCCATTGCCATCCTTATTTATGAGTTTCATGTCATCTGCAAGCATTGAAATTATGTTTTTTTACGTACAAGTCTCTATCACTTGTCCATCTATCTACAAGTCAGGAGAAGCACTGATTCTAATACTAACCCCTGAGAAACAACACTGAATACTCCCCCTCCACCAGTCAGAACAAGGACCGTTCATCACTTCTCTCTACTTTCTGTCCCTGAGTCAGTGTCATATCCACGCTATGACTGTCACATTAATCCATGTGCTCCATTTTTCATAGAACATAGAACATAGAATATTACAGCGCAGTACAGGCCCTTCGGCCCTCGATGTTGAGCCGACCTGTGAAACCATCTGACCTACACTATTCCATTTTCATCCATATGTCTATCCAATGACCACTTAAATCCCCTGAAAGTTTGCGAGTCCACTACTGTTGCAGGCAGGGCGTTCCACGCCCCTACTACTCTCTGAGTAAAGAAACTACCTCTGACATCTGTCCTATATCTATCACCCCTCAACTTAAAGCTATGTCCCCTCGTGTTTGTCATCACCATCCGGGGAAATAGACTCTCACTATCCACCCTATCTAACCCTCTGATTATCTTATATGTCTCTATTAAGTCACCTCTCCTCCTCCTTCTCTCCAACGAAAACAACCTCAAGTCCCACAGCCTTTCCTCGTAACACCTTCACTCCATACCAGGCAACATCCTAGTAAATCTCCTCTGCACCCTTTCCAAAGCTTCCACATCCTTCCTATAATGCGGTGACCAGAACTGTACGCAATACCCCAGGTGCGGCCGCACCAGAGTTTTGTACAGCTGCAGCATGACCTCGTGGCTCCGAAACTCGATCCCCCTACTAATAAAAGCTAACACACCATATGCCTTCTTAACAGCCCTATTAACCTGGGTGGCAACTTTCAGGGATTTATGTACCTGGACACCAAGATCTCTCTGTTCATCTACACTACCAAGAATCTTCCCATTAGCCCAGTACTCTGCATTCCTGTTACTCCTTCCAAAGTGAATCACCTCACACTTTTCCGCATTAAACTCCATTTGCCATCTCTCAGCCCAGCTCCGCAGCCTATCTATGTCCCTCTGTAACCGACAACATCCTTCGGCACTATCCACAACTCCACCGACCTTCGTGTCATCCGCAAATTTACTAACCCACTCGTCCACACTCTCATCCAGGTCATTTATAAAAATGACAAACAGCAGTGGCCCCAAAACAGATCCTTGCGGTACACCACTATTAACTAAACTCCAGGATGAACATTTGCCATCAACCACCACCCTCTGTCTTCTTTCAGCTGGCCAATTTCTGATCCAAAGCTCTAAATCACCTTCAATCCCATACTTCCGTATTTTCTGCAATAGCCTACCGTGGGGAACCTTATCAAACGCCTTACTGAAATCCATATACACCACATCCACTGCTTTACCCTCATCCACCTGTCTGGTCACCTTCTCAAAAAACTCAATAAGGTTTGTGAGGCACGACCTACCCTTCACAAAACCGTGCTGACTATCGCTAATGAACTTATTCTTTTCAAGATGATTATAATTCCTATCTCTTATAACCTTTTCCAACATTTTACCCACAACCCAAGTAAGGCTCACAGGTCTATAATTACCAGGGCTGTCTCTACTCCCCTTCTTGAACAAGGGGACAACATTTGGTATCCTCCAGTCTTCCGGCACTATTCCTGTCGACAATAACGATGTAGAGATCAAGGACAAAAGCTCTGCAATCTCCTCCCTGGCTTCCCAGAGAATCCTAGGATAAATCCCATCTGGCCCAGGGGACTTATCTATTTTCACACTTTAAAAAATTGCTATTCCAAAATTTTCATAACAAGTCTATGACATGTCATTTGATCACAGGCCTTTTGAAAGTCCGTAAACATAACATAAAACACACTATCCTCTTCAACACTCAGTTATGTTATCAACGAACTTGATCATGATTATCAGACGTGGTTGGTCATTAACCTAGCCGTGCTGTTTGTTATTTATTATACCATGTTTTTCCAAGAAAGATATATGTTTGTACAGGGTTATGGCCTCTAGAAATTTCCAACCACTGACATTAGACTGACTGGTCAGTAGTTGCAGGGTTCAGTTCATGTCTCCTTTTGTAAGCAGGTTGTAACATTTACAACCCTCCAGTCCTCTGTCAGCACTCCCAGATCCAAGGAGGATTGAAAGCTTCTGGCCAGTGCCTCTGCTATTTCCACCATTCCTTTTTTCAACAAACCTCATATATCCCAACTAGACATAGGAACACTACCACACTATTGTGGTACAAAAATTGTTGGAGAAAAAGGGGTTAACTGAACCTGTTTGTTCATTGACTGTAATTAATGTCAGTCACTATGGACACTAATTGTGTCACTGGAGGTTTTCCCTGTTCTATTAATAAGGGAGTCCTTTCAATGTGTTAACTCATAGTGTCAGTGGGAGCATTACCCCCGGCACTAACAGAGATCCATGGCTGCAGAGAGAGAGCGAGAAGATCGATCAGAATCTCCGAACAATAGACAGGAATATTGCAACAATGGGTCAGAATCTGAGGACAATAGATTGGAATATTACAACAATGGACAGCAGGACTTTCTCCTTTTACTTTGACTTGGTTACTGCTGATTATGTTTGGATGATATTAGAATTTCGGATCTATTATGCTCTGAAAATGATTGAAACGATTTACTATCCCATCCTTGCTATTATTGGTGTCCCTGGTAAGTCTCTGTATCCAACCATTAGATCTATAAACCACATTTCACTGATTGAGTTTTCTTGTCATGTAAATCTTTGGAAGACGTAAGCCACTGTGTTCAGTCTCTGTCACAAAGTCCACACTATATCCACTATCTGTATTCCCCTACCTATCCAATGTCTGAGGCTGAAAGAGACTGTTTGGAACCTCTGTTTTATATTTATACCTGAGATGAGTTCATCGCCATATTCCCCCCCCACACCAACCCGACCTACTACCACCTCTGTAACATCACCCATCATCACCTCTGCCTCAGCCCATCTGCTGAATAAGCCCTCATCTGTGCCTTTGTTAAATCCACACTTGACTATTCCAATTCTATCCTGGTCACCCTCCCAGTTATAAACCTCTGCTGACTGTATCCTAACTCACACCAAATCCTGATCACCCATCACCCCTGTACTCACTGATCTACATTGGCTCCCGGTCTGGCAGCACCTTAATTTTAATATTCTCATGGTCTCATCCTTCCAATTAGTCCCATTTCCCTTCCATTTCACATATTATTGAAAACATTATGCCGTCAAGTCTTTTCCCATTTCCCTTTTTGAAGTGAGTTGCTTTCACTCTATATCTTCCTCTGCTGTGATTTTCACTCTGTGGCAGCACTGGTGCCAATGCGATGAAACCTGGATAGAGAAAATGATGTGCACTGCACAGCCAGCCACTTCTCGTGTGTCCAGCATAGTGCCCCATGCTGGGAAGGGATCTAGCCTGGGTATACCATGCATGTGCTGTTAGTGTGAGGAAGGGTTTGAATTGACGTCAATCAGCTAATCCGACATCTTTGATGTATATCTTTGACACTTTGTCTGTGCATGGCCACTGACTGCCTGTGTTAGTACTCTCAGCTGAAAGTACATTCAGCAGCATGAAGAACCTCCTCTAGTGTTATTTCAAAGGACCAGACATCCAACTTACAGGTGAGGGGCTTTTGACTTACTTCTGCTATTGTAAAGTTAGTGGCGGTGCTGTGGATGGTTTTCTGGAGGTCGTGTTGGGAGCTGCTGCAAAGATTCAGTGAAAAAAGAGGATTTGTGACCCAACTCTGGACGAGGTATGGGGACTGTAGTTACAGTGCCTCTGGGTCTGTAACATGACCAACAAATGGAGCAGAGGCTGCAGAGAGGGGAAGCTCTGTAAAGCGGGAGGACAAAGGGGTTCTTCCCTACCCAGCCTGGGTTTTCCAAGAGCACTTTTCCCACCTACACCTAACCCAGGAGCAGTGTGTGAGGTGAATCAGAATCAATAAGGAGGTGGTCACAGAGCCGTGTCAACTCCTGTAACATGAACTGGAGCCTCACACAAGGATGAGGACGGAGCTGTCAATGGTTGATATGGTCTGACTTTCATTGAACTTCTATGTATCTTTGAAAATTGATAATCAAACAAACTTAAAAGCTTTGTATCTGAATGCAGGAATCATTCGGAATAAAATAAATGAGTTAACAGCACAAATGAAGACGAATGGGTATGATTTATTGGCGATGACTGATACATGGTTGCAGGGAATTCAGGTTTGGGAATTGAATATCCAAGGGTACTTAGTATTTTGGAAGGATAGACAGGAAGGAAAAGGAAGAGGTGTAGCATTGTTAGTAAAGAAAAATATCAGTGCTATGGTGAGAAATGATATAGGCGCTGGAGATCAAGACGTAGATTCAGTGTGCATAGAAATAAGTAATAGAAAGGGGAAGAAGTCCCTGGTGGTAGTAATCTATAGTTCCCCAAACAGTAGTCCCGCAGTGGGGAACAGTATAAACCAAGAAATACTGTGAGAACCTGTGAGAAAGGTACGGCAATGGTGATTTTAATATGTATATAGACTGGATTAGTCAAATTGGCAAAGGTAGCCCCGAGGGAGAGTTCATTGAATGCATTAGAGATTGTTTTTTGGAGCAGTATGTTGTGGAACCAACTAGGGAGCAGGCTATTCTAGATTTGGCATTGTGAAATGAGGTGGGATTAACTAATGATCTCATAGTTAAGGATCCTCTACGGAACAGTGATCATAGCTTGCTGGAATTTCAAATCCATTTTGAGGGCGAGAAACTGGAGTCCCGCTCCAGCGTTCTGGAGTCAAACAAAGTTAATTACATAGACATGAGGACTGATTTGGCCCTCGTGGACTGGGCAGGAAGACTAAAAGGGAGGAAAGTTGATGGGCAGTGGCAGATATTTTAGGAGAAATTCAATTCCTCCCAACTAAAATGTATTCCAAAGAGGAAGAAAGATTCGAAGAGGGGGAAAGACATCCATGGCTAAGCAAGGAAGTTAAGGATAACATAAAGACAAAGACTAAGGCTTACCATATTGCAAAGGCCACTGGCAGGCTGGAGGATTGGGAAATATTTAAAGATCAACAAAGGGTTACTAAAAAATAAATAAAAAGTGAAAAAGTACATTATGAAAGAAAATTAGCACAAAATATAAACGCGGATAGCAAAAGCTTCTTTAAGTATATGAAAGGTAAGAGAGTAGCTAAAGTGAATATTGGTCCCTTGGAGGATGAGACTGGGATGTTGATAGAGGGGGACACAGAAATGGCGGAGACACTAAATCAGCATTTTGCCTCAGTTTTCACGGTAGAGGACACTAGTACCATCTCTATAGTAACTGGTAATGTAGAAGTTACAGAAAGAGAGGAATTTAGAACAATCATAATATGGGGAGGCGGTTGTGTGGTGGTATTGTCACTGGACTAATAAACCAGGGACCCAGGGTATTGTTCTGGGGACATGGGTTCGAATCCCACCACAGCAGAAGGTGGACTTTGAATTCTATTAATAAATCTGGAATTAAAAGCTAGTCTGGTGATGGCCATGAAACCATTGTCGATTGTTGTAAAAACCCATCTGGTTCACTAATGTCCTTAACGGAAGGAAATCTGCTGTCCATACCCTGACTCCATACCCACAGCAATATGATTGACTCTTACATGCCCTCTGACGTGGCCTAGCAAGCCACTCCGTTGTAACTAACTACTACGGAGTCAATAAAAAGGAATGAAACTGCACGGACCACCCAGCATTGACCGGGAACGACCACGGCAAACCCAGCCCTGTCCACCCTGCGAAGTCCTCCTGACTAAAATCTGGGGGCTTGTTGGGAGCCCAGCCGAAGTTGGGAGAGCTCTCCCACAGACTATTCAAGCAACAGCCTGAAAAAGCCATACTCACGGGCAATGTCTCAGACACTGCCATCATCATCCCTGGGTATGTCCTGTCCCACCGGCAGGACAGACCCAGCAGAGGTACAGTGGCATACAGAAGGGACGGATTTGCCCTCAACAACGAACCTGGACCCCACGAAGTCTCATGGCATCAGATCAAACATGGACAAGGAAACCTCCTGCTGATTACCACCTACCGCCCTCGCTCAGCTGATGAGTCAGTATTCCTCAATGTTGAACAGCACTTGGAGGAAGCACTGAGGGTGGCGAGGGCACAAAATGTATTCTGGGTGGGGGACTTCAATGTCCATCACCAAGAGTGGCTCAGTAGCACCACTAGTGACCTCGTCCTCACCAATCCGCCTGCCGCAGATGCATCTGTCCATGACAGTGGTGGTAGGAGTGACCACTGCATAGACCTTGTGGAGATAAAGTCCCAACTTCCCATTTGGGATTCCCTCCATCGTGTTGTGTGGCACTACCACCGTGCTAAATGGGACAGATTTCGAACAGATCTAGCAATGCAAAACTGGACATCCATGAGGCGTCGTGGGCCATCAGCAGCAGCAGAATTGCACTCAACCACAATCTGTAACCTCATGGCCCGGCATATTCCCCATTCTACCATTACCATCAAGCTAGGAGACCAACCCTGGTTCAATGAAGCGTGCAGGAGGGCATGCTAGGAGCAGCATCAGGCATACCTCAAAATGAGGTGTCAACCTGATGAAGCTACAACCCAGGACTATCTGCGTGTAAAACTGCGTAAGCTAAGTGAACAGAGCTAAGCGAACCCAGAAGCAATGGATCAGGCCTAAGCTCTGCAGTCCTGCCACATCCAGCCCTGAATGGTGGTGGGTAATTATCCAACTACCTGGAGGAAGTGGCTCCACAAATATCGCCATCCTCAATGATGAGGGAGCCCAGCACATCACTGTGAAAGCTAAGGCTGAAGCATTTGCAACAATCTTCAGCCAGAAGGGCCGAGTTGAGGCTGATTTCGGCCTCCTCCTGAAGTCCCCAGCATCACAGATGACAGACTTCAGCTAATTTGATTCATTCCACGTGATATCAAGAAATGACTGAAGGCATTGGATACTGAAAAAGCTATGGTGCCCTGACAATATTCTGGCAGTAGTACTGAAGACATGTGCCCAGAACTTGCCGCACCCCTAGCCAAGCTGTTCCAGTACAGCTAAAACACTGGCATCTACCCTGCAA
Source organism: Heterodontus francisci (assembly GCF_036365525.1). NCBI lineage: Eukaryota > Metazoa > Chordata > Chondrichthyes > Heterodontiformes > Heterodontidae > Heterodontus > Heterodontus francisci. The sequence goes on along the minus strand of NW_027140589.1, from coordinate 3,685,673 downwards.
TGTGGAAAATTGCCCAGGTATGTCCTGGACACAAAAAGCAGGACAAATCCAACTCGGCCAATTACCGCCCCATCAGCCTCCTCTCAATCATCAGTACAGTGATGGAAGGTGACTTCAACAGTGCCATCAAACGACACTTGCTCAGCAAGAACCTGTTCAGTGATGCTCAGTTTAGGTTCCACCAGGGCCATTCAGCTCCTGACCTCATTAAAGCCTTTGTTCAAACATGAACAAAAGAGCTGAACTCAAGAGGTGAGGTGAGAGTGACTGCCCTTGACATTAAGGCAGCATTTGACCGAGTATAGCATCAAGGAGCCCCAGCAAAACTGAGGTCAATGGGAATCAGGGGAAAGCCCTCCGCTGGCTGGATTCAAAACTAGAGCAATGGAAGATGGTTGTGATTGATGGAGGTCAATCATCTGATCTCCAGGACATCACTGTAGGAGTTCCTCAGGGTAGTGTCCTCGGCCCAACCATCTTCAGCTTATCCATCAATGGCCTTCCATCAATCATAAGGTCAGAAGTGGGGATGTTCGCTGATGATTGAACAATGTTCAGCACCCTTCGTGACTTCTCAGATACTGAAAAGCAGTATGTGTAGAAATGCACCAAGACATGGACAATATCCAGGCGTGAGCTAAGTGTCAAATAACATTCGTGCCATCCAAGTGCCAGATAATGAGCGATTCCAACAAGAGAGAATCGAACCATCTCCCTTTGACATTCACTGGCATTACCATCGCTGAATCCCCCACTATCAACATCCTGAGGGCTACCATTGGCCAGAAACTGAACTGGAGTAGCCATAGAATTACCGTGGCTACAAGAGCAGGTCAGACGCTAGGAATCCTGAGGCGAGTAACTCACCTCCTGACTCCCCAAAGCCTGTCCACTATCTACAAGGCACAAGTCAGGAGTGTGATGGAATACTCTCCACTTGCCTGGATGGGTGCAGCTCCAACAACACTCAAGAAGCTCAACACCATCCAGAGCAAAGCAGCCTACTTGATTGCCCCCCCCCCGCCCCCATCCACCAACATTCACTCCCTCCACAACCGATGCACAGTAGCAGCAGTGTGTACCATCTACAAGATGCACTGCAGCAATGCACCAAGGCTCCTTAGACAGCACCTTCCAAACCCACGACCTCTACCAACTAGAAGGATAAGGGTATAAAATGATTGGGAACACCACCACCTGAAAGTTCCCCTCCAAGTCACACACCATCCTGACTTGGAACTATATCGCTGTTCCTTTACTATCGCTGGGTAAAAATCCTGGAACTCCCTTCCTAACAGCACTGTGGGTATACCTAACCCAAGTGGACTGCAGCGTTTCAAGAAGGCAGCTCACCACCACCTTCTCAAGGGCAATTCGGGATGGGCAATAAATGCTGGCCTAGCCAGCGACGCCCGCATCCCATGAATGAATAAAAAAAAGTCACGAGGGAAAAGGTACTGAACAAACTATTGTGATTGAAGGAAGACAAATCCCCAGGCCTACATCTTAGGGTCTGAAAGGAAATAGCAGCGGAGACAGTGGATCCATTGGTTATAATGTTCCAAGATTCCCTGCATGCGGGAAAGGTTCCAGTGGATTGGAAAAATGCCTGTATAACGCCCTTATCCAAAAAGTGAGGGAGGCTTAATGTAGGAAACAGTAGACCAATTAGTTTAACATCTATCGTTGGGAAAGTGTCACAATCCATTATTAAGTAAGTAATAACAGGACATTAAGAAAGTCAAAAGCAACCCATCAGAGTCAGATTTTCTGAAGGGTAAATCGTGTTTGACGAATTTGCGAGAGTGCTTCGAAGCTGTGACAAGAAATGTGGAAAATGGGGATCCTGTAGATGTAGTATATCTAGACTTCCAGAAGGCATTTGTAAGGTGCCACACAAAAGGTTAATACACAAGGTAAGATCACATGGTGTTAGGGGTAATTTATTAGCTTGGGTAGCTGATTGGCTAACCAACAGAAAACAGAGAGTCGGGATTAATGAGTATTTTTCTGGTTGGCAAGATGTAATTCGTGGGGTGCCTCAGGGTTTGGCCCTTGGGCCCCAACTATTTACAATCTATCTCAATGACGGATGCAGGGATAGAAGGTACTATTGCCAAATTTGCAGATGACACTTAAATAGATTGATTAGTAAGTTGCAATAAATACATAAGACATTTACAAATTGATATGGATAGGTTTGGTGAATGGGACAACATTTGGCAGATGGAGTTTAACGTGGTTATCCATTTTGGTCAGAAAAATAGAAAGGTAAATTATTATCTAAATAGAGAGAAACTTCAGAGTACTTCGGTGCAGAGAGATCTGGGTGCCCTCGTGCATGAATCACAGAAAACTAGTTTGCAGATACAGCAGGTGATAAGGAAAGCAAATTGAATTTTGGCATTTATTGCTAAAGGAATGGAATATAAAAGTAGGGAAGTGTTGCTGCAACTGTACAAGGCATTAATGAGACCGCACCTGGAGTATTGCGTACAGTTTTGGTCTGCTCACTTGAGGATGGATGTAGTTGCATCGGAGACAGTTCAGAGGAGGGTCTCGAGATTGAATCCAGGGATGAGGAGTTTGTCTTATGAAGAGAGATTAAGCAGTTTATGCCTTTACTCTCTAGAGTTTAGAAGAATGAGACGAGATCTAATGGGGTATATAAGATCATTAAAGGATTGATAAAGTAGACGTAGAGAAGATGTTTCCTCTCGTGGGGCAATCTAGAACGAGAGGTCATAGTTTTAGGATAAAGGGGGTGCAGATATAAAACAGAGATGAAGAGAAATTTCTTCCCTCAAAGAGTCGTGAGTCTGTGGAATTCACTACGCCATAGTGCGGTGGATGCCGGGACATTGAGTAAATTTAAGGAGGAGATAGACAGATTTTTATTAGAAATGGGTTGAAGCGTTATGGAGAACGGGCAGAAAAGTGGAGTAGAGGCCGAGATGAGATCAGCAATGATCATATTGAATGGCAGAACAGGTTCGCGGGGCTGAACTGCCTACTCCTGCTCCTAGTTCTTATGTTCTTATCTGGATTTATCCAGGCAAGAGCGGCTGAAGGATCCATTATCTCTCTCTATGTTGTCTATTGATGTATCTGCTGTGTGACGGAGACCACCTATGTTGGGTGAGGCGAATTATACCATCTGCTACCTCAGCAGGGAGAAGCAGGATGAGAGGTCTCGTGGCTTTGTCAGGATAGCAGAATTCCTGATGGTGTAGGTATCTCTGCGGGGCCCCCATGTCAATGGGGAGAGGCACAGGAACTGAAACAACTCCCAGTCCATTAATGTACAGTTGGTGTGTGAGAATGCCCAGTACATCATGTTGGTTAATGTCCACTATCCTGGCAGCAGCCACCATACCTTCATTCTGAAGCAGTCAGCCATTCCCAACACGTCAGGCCTCCATACAGAACCAGAATGTGGCTCATGACCTCTAAACTCTAGACACCTCTTCCCACACACAAAACCACCAGGTGAAGCAATGATTCCGATGTCTGAACCGCTCGGGGGGAGTCCTCCAGTACACACTGGATCAGGTGTTCAAGTTCATGGTGTTCTGCTGCACCCTTCATAATCCTCACCATCATGAGGACACAAGCATTGGCAGCAGGAATCCGGAGGCCAACTCAGGAGGAGGAGGAGGCAGGGAGTATATTTCGTGGATGCCTTCGACCCGGACAGGCTGTCGGAGATTCCCTGCTAAGATTCCAGTTCGCATCGGACAACCTCCCTTTCCCATCTTGGATCCCCCATTCTCCACCATTACACCCATCTGAGACGCCCCATCACAGTGTCTCCTTTATCACCATCCTGCAACAAACACCACCAACAAAAGCCTTTTCATTAACATCTTTATCCAGCAACACATCCAATTGTACCAACAAAACTGAACTATTCACCCTTGTGTATTCCCTTAGTGCCTGTCTTGTGGATTTCCTCAACTTGCCTAGTTCTCCTACACAGTGTTTCCCCAGTGGCTGCAGCATGGCTGAGTTTCACTGGGGGTGACCGCAGATGGCCTTGCAGGACGTCCTCGTACAGCTCTGTGACTTGAGGCCTTGGATTCGAATTGCAACACCTCGACATGGGCAGCAGCTCCAGCAATGTTCACATCTGAGTCCTGTGTATTATAACTCGTCTGTGACCTCGTCCTCCGGTGAGCTGACACATGAACTATCCTTTCCCCCTGGCCTGGCTGCAGCTCACTCGTGCTCGGTGACTCACCACGTGCAGATTCCGACTCTATATCAGCCTCCAAGTTACACGCACTGTAAGTATTTGATCTGGTGACTGTGAGGGTCAGACCAAGTGATGGGTCTTCACCATCAGTGCTGTGCTGCTGCTCTCTTTCTATCTCATGGAGCTGCTGTGACTGGGAAGCTGGTATTATTGGGTTATCATTGGAAAGTATAACATCAGAAGGGGAGGGTTGGGGTGAGGGATTGGGGGTGGTGGAAAGCAGGAGGTCCATGATCCCACCATCTGCAGCTTGTACATCATCATTTCTGACGTTTACCAGTTCTGATGAAGTGTCACAGATCTGAAACATTAACTCTGTTTCTCTCTGCGCCGATGCTGCAGGACCAGCTGAGTATTTCCAGCACTTTCTGTTCTCTTCCCTGAGCTCTGGAATTCTCTTCCTAAACCTTAAATCCAGTAAGTTGCACAGAGTCCAGTTTTAGGGAGTACTACTTGTACAGAGTACTAAATACAATAAAGTTAGTTAACTATTGCATTTAGCATTTCACTTAATTTTATTCTGAACTTCTAGTTTCTTTGTGACAGCTGGACAGTTCATTGATTCTCATGGAATAAAAGGGTCAGTGTCAGCTTGGATAAAAATATAAACTGGCTTAATGAGAGAAAACAGTGAGTTGTGGAAAACAGTGGCTTTTTTCAGACTGGAGGAAGGCAGACAGTGGTGTTTCCCCAAGGGGCAGTGCTTGGACCACTGATATTTTTCTGATATATATATAAATAATTTGGATATTGGAACACAGAACACACAGATCGAGGGAGCTTATGCTCATATCCACCATTCCCAGTCCCTGCTTTAGAGCCATAGACTCAACGGCTGTAAGGTACCTGTGTGTGGTTGTGGTGGTGACATCTCTCTCACTGCCAGTGACTGTGGTTAGTCTTGTTCTTAGACTGGTCTGCAGTTTAGGCCCAGGTTAGTACATACCCTGGTAATTTCCAGTTATCTTGTCGTCCTTGTATGGAGGAGATTGAGCAGAGACTGTGAGGCTTACAAATATGTTGTCTGAAGAAGAACCGGGATATCTGACTTTGTGCTTGGAGACAGCAGCCACTACTGCCCACTGTTGACGGATTGTGTCTGAAACTGTCGGACTTTATCTCAACACAGGGCGTGGTCAGCTTCAGGGGAGGCAGAGCTTTAACACGGGTCTAATTCCCTCATAGCCCCTCCTCACATCTTCTAACTCCTCCCCTAGTCTGGGAGTTTCTGCCTGTAACTCAGTGTTTTGGTCCAGTATTTGTTCTAATTTTCTCTGTGGATAATATACTCCATTATGGGGCTCCTGATCCAACAGTAACTGATTGTACAGGATGCCAATGTTCTCCTACCAACCTTCATTTTCCTTCTGTAAATTGTCCATCTCATCCTTCAATTCTTTGTGTCTTTTATTTAACCGTCAGGTGCAGAGATGTGCCCCATTAACCAACTTATCTCAAACCTTTTTTATCTTAAATTTGTATTTCTGGACATCCTCAGATATTCTATTGAGAATTAAATCGTAATCCCCATCATACTGCTCGATAATCCTTAGGATGTCCGTCCCCCCAGGTGTGCCTGTTTTTTTTTCTCTGCCAGGTTATCAATTGACTATTTCCTGTGATATGCTAATGACATTGTATTTCTGGTTTTACTTATTCAAACTCTCTTAAAGCTCCCCCACCGCCCGCACCTCCCCCCCCCCCCCCCCCGGCACCACCACCGCCCCCCCCCCCCCCACCCCCGCTCTTAGTGATGAGCACACCGTGTTCTGGTGTAAGCTTTCTATCTATCTCGAGATGCCCAAACCAGTCCCAATGACGAGCACACGTGTTTCACTGTACATTCTCTCTCTCTGTGACAACTCCCTGCCCAGTCTCTGCAATAACCCCACGTTTTTGACCTATTCTAATCTTTCTCTGTCTCCAAATCTCCTTCCCATTCGAGCAATGATCACTCAACTGAGTTTGTCATTTCAACTCTGGACGAGGTTTGGGGCCTGTAGTTACAGTGTCTCTGGGTCTGTAACATGAACAACAAATGGAGCAGAGGCTGCAGTGAGGGGATGCTCTATAAAGAGGGAGGACGAAAGGGATCTGCCCAACCCACCCAGAGTTTTCCAAGAGCACTATTCCTACCTAAACCTAACCCAGAAGCAATGTGTGAGGTGACTCTGATTCAATAAGGATCTGGTCACAGAGCTGTGTCACCTCCTGTAACACGACCTGGAGCCTCACACCAGGGTGAGGACGTAGCTGTTGGTGACCGTTAAGGTCACAGTTTCATTGAACTTCTATGTATGTGGATCTTCCCAGGCAGGAGCAGGAGACATATCCAACATAGAGTGGTAGAAATTGATGGAGTCATGGAGTCATGTACGACACAGAAGGAGGCCATTTTGCCCCTCTGTGCCAGCTCTGTGTGGAAGAATTCAGGCAGTCCCAATCCCCCGCTCAATCCCCGTATCCATGCAAGTTCACTTCCTTCAGGTGTCCATCCAGTTTCCTTTTAAAATCATTGATTGTCTCGGCTTCCACCACCCTCATGGGCAGTGAGTTCCAGCACATTACCATCCACTGTGTAAAATATTTCTTCCTCATATCCACCTGCATCTCTTATCCAAAACCTTCCATCTGTGTCCCCTGGTCCGTGTTTCATCAGATAATGAGAAGACTTTTTCCTTGTCTACCTTACCTAAGCCTATCATAATCTTGTACACGTTTATCATACCTCTCTCAATCTCCTTTACTCTAGGGAGAACAACTCCATCTTCTCCAATCTAACCTTGTAACTAACCAACCCGCTCCCCCCTCCCCACCCCCCCGCTCCAATCCCTGGAACCATTCTGGTAAATCTCCTCTGCACCCCCTCAAGGACTTTACATTCTCCCTAAAGTGTGCTGACCAGAACTGGACACAGTTCTCTAGTTGAGGCCTAACCAAAGGTTTATACAGTTTCAGTATAACTTCCCTGCTTTTGTATCTTTGCCTCTAATTATGAAGCCCAAGATCTGATTGGCTTTGCTTAACACTCTCCATTAATGTTCTTCCACCTTCAATGATCAATGCATATAGAGCCCCAGGTCCCTCAGTTCCTGCACAATCTTTAGAACTGTCCCATTAAGTCTCTATTGCTTTCCTATTGCATCTGACAAAATACATCACCTCACACTCCTCTGTATTAAATTCCACCTGCCACTTCTCTGGCCATTCTGCGAGCCTATCTATATCCTGTTGTAGGCATTTTGCATCATCCTCACTGTTTACCATTCCTCCAAGCATGGTATCATCGGAAAATATTGAAATTCTAATCTGAATTCCAAGATCCAGCTCATTTATATATAGCAAAAAAAAAATCAGTTGGTCCGAGAACTGACCCTTGGAAAACATCACTGTCTACCGTCCTCCAGTGTGAAAAACAACCGTTCACCAGCACTCTGCCCGAACTATCTCTTCTTTGAAGGTAGCCCATTGTTCAGCTCCTGTTTTCCTGCCAAACGTTGACTCTAATTTGTTCGCCCCAGCTCAATTTTTACACCGGATGACTTGTTGAAGTTGACTTTCTCATAGTTAATTATTCTTACTCTGGATTGCTCTTTGTCCTTTCCCATAGTCAACCTAAACCTTATGATACAATGATCACTGTCCCCTAAATGTTCTCCTACTGATACTTAATCCACTTGGGTCCAGCTCATTCTCGAGAACCAGGTCTAGCAGTGCCTCCTTTCATGTTGGACTAGCAACATATTGTTGTAGAAATGTTTCCTGCACACACTGTAGTAACACCTGCCTCCCTCTGCCCGTTAAATTGCTACTATCCCAGTCCATATTAGGATAATGAATGTTCCCCCATTGTAACTACTCTATAATTCTTGCATCTTTCTGTAATTTTCTTGCAGATTTGTTCCTCCACATCCTTCCCATTAGCTGATGGCCTATAGACAACAACAAGCAATGTAAATGCACCTTTTTTTGTTCTTTAGCTCTATCCAAATAGATTCTGTCCTTCACCCACCTACGCACCCACCCAGCCCCACTCCCACCTCCCCACACATGTCCCCGGGACTTTCACTCTCTCCAGCACTATAATGTTCTCCTTAATCAATACCACCACTCTTACTCCTTTTCTCCCTTTCCTATTTTTCCTGAACACCTTGTATCCAGGAATATTTAACACCCAGTTCTGCCCTTCTTTGAGCCAGATCTCTGTTATAGCCACAACATCATATTTCCACATGGCAATCTGCACCTGTACCTCACCAGTCTTATTAACCACATTCCGTATTCACATACATGCACATCAACCCTGATGTAAACTTTATTACTTCCTCCCTTACTCAGACCTCAACTAATAACTTTCTATACCCTACTGTAGTGTTATCCATCTCTCCCAGTATTCTGTGCACTTTAGAATTCCTCTCTGATGTTTACTCCTGGTTCCCACACACATGCCAATTTAGTGTAAACCCTCTCCAATAGCACTAACATATCACCCTGCAAGGAAATTAGTTCCAGCTCTGTTCAGGTGCAACCGTCCGGCTGGTACAGATCCCACATTCTCCAGAACTGGTCCCAGTGTCCCAGCAATGCAAACCTCACCGCTTCTGCAGCATCCTCCCAGCCACACATCCCTCTGTAATATTTTCCTATTTCCATACTCACTCGCACGGGGTACTGGCAGTAATCCGGAGATTACTACTTTGAGATGGCTAACTTGACCCTGACACCAGGGAGGAAACACACCATCTTGGATGCATGTCTGCGGCCTCAGAAACGCTCGTCTGTTCCCGTGACTATCGAATCTCCTGTCACTGTCAACATTCTAGTCTTCATTGTATCCCCTCCCACCCCCAGTACAGCTGAGACAGCCCGGGTACCATGGCCTTGTCTCTGGCTGCAGTCCCCAGATGAAACATCACTTTCCTCAGTATTGAATACTGGTTGGAGAGTGAGATGCACTCTGGGGTCTCCTGTGCTACCTGCCTGATTCTGCTTGACTGTAATTCTTCTTCCCTTAATCTGTGGGGTGACCACATCTATAACGTGCTCTTCACAAATTACTCAACCTCACGTAAATACCACAGAGGCATCCATGGTCCCACCATCTGCAGCTTGTACATCATCCCAGACAGCAGGATGAAGAGGAGGTGGGTGTTAAGAAGGGGCATAAGGCAGGAACATAACGTCATCCTGAATGCTGTCGGTGATGCCGGATGCTATAGGCTCTGTCACAGCCGTTCCCATGAGGTGGAGAATGAACTCCTCCCTCAGGCTCAGGGGATGAAGGTAAACCTGGATCCCGACAGTTCACTGCTGCTCCCTGTCCTGTAAGAGAGAGAGCAGAATGTCAGTGATTGTGTTGCACTGTGTTTGGGAGATATGCCTGCAACAGCTGAATAGCTGGTGGTATGTGAAGGGAGTGAAAGGTGGATGTGAGGCTGGTATCAGTGGAAGGTATGTAAAGGTGATGTGGAGTATGTAAATGTTAGGTGTGAGTCCTGAGTGTTAAGGACTGCTGATGGGTGAGTGATGGGGGTGTGGTACATTGAGCAGTGTGAGAGGTTGGTGATGTTGGGGGTAGGAGATGCCATGTGGAAATGAATTCACTGACATTGATCACCCGTGTGAGCTCATTCTACTTCTTCTGGCTCTGCTGCCAGATCCTGGGGCCAAGCTTCCTGCATTGACCTCCCTGGCCACCTGCTCCCATTCCCTTCGGAGTGCGTTTCTTGAGGGTCTACATCCCACCCCACTGATACATGGCCTCTCTTCTCCTGTCACCCTGCATGACTAAGGCCTCTAGCACTACATCCGTGAATCACAGAGCCCTCTCTCTGTGCTCGTATTCAACCTACCTTTTCTCCAATTGCAGCATTCACAGTCAGCAGCAGCAGCCTCCTGTGATTCAGTGCAGCTTCCCTTTAAGAGGGACAGATTGCCTTTAAGGGCTGAATCCTGGCTGAAACACGTGCTAGACTCAGACACAGTTAAGTCTCCTGTTAAGCGTGCAGACAGACAGCAGCGCGGGTCACCCTGGGCGGCCCCTAAAATTTACGGAAATGTAATGAGGAGGCCCCAGAAATTTTGTATCACCTGCCTCAACTGGCAGATCATGACCCCACTGCTCAAAAAGCGATGCAAACCCGGTTTGCTCTCTCTTTCTATTTTCCTTTCCCTCTTTCCCCCTTTCTCACTCTCTTTCCCTTCACTCTATGTCTCTTGCTCATAGAATTAGAGACAGGTGCAGCACTGAAGGAGGCTATTCGGCCCTTTGTGTTAGTGCTGTTTCTTGGAAACAGCTGTCTAATTATTACCACTCTCCTCCTTTATCCCCAGACTATTTTTTTCGCCTTTTCCAGTTTTTTTAATTATAATTCCCTTTTGAAAGATATTATTGAATCTGCTTCCATCATGTTTTCGGGCTGTGAATTTCTGATCCCAACAACTCGCTGAGAAGGAAAATTCTCCTCATTTCACCTTTGGTTCTTTGTCAATTACCTTCAATCTATGTCTTCTTAATACTGAACTTTCTGACACTGGAAACAGTTTCACATTAATTACCCCATCAAAACTCTTCATGATTTTGAATTCGATATTAAATCTCCTCTTACCCTTCACTGCTCTAAAGAGAACAAACCCAGCTTTTCCAATCTCTCCATGTAACTGAATTCCCAGATCCCTGGTACCATATGTTTCAAATTCTGCTATTCCATGTGTCATGTACTGGGATATGCTGTAGTGTTTTATATAGATTTTCCATAACTTCCCAGTTTTGTTTTCTATGCCTCTATTTATAAAGCCCAGGATCTAATATGCTTTATTAACTGTTGTGCTAACCTGTCCTGTGACCTTCAACGATTTACACATAAACTCCCAGGTCTCTCTGTTCTTGCACTCCCTTTACAGTTGTAACATGTAGCTTGTGTTGTCTCTCCACATACATCCTTCTAAAAGGTATTACCTCACATCTCTGCTGTGACAATTCAAATTTCAGAAGATTGAAGACATTGTTTTCAGTCCCTGCTCCAAAATTAATTCCCTAACTACCGACTCCATACCTCTCCCTGGCAATTGTGTGAGACTAAACCAGACTGTTCACACCTTGGTGTCATATTTGACCCCGAGATGAACTTCTGACCACATCTACACACCTTCACTAAAACCGCCTATCTGCACCTAGAAAATCATAGAAAAATCATAGAATGTTTACAACACAGAAAGAGGCCACTTGGCCCATCGTGTCTCTGCTATCCAAAAAACGACCTTCCCAGCCGAATCCCACCTTCCAGCATTTGGTCCCGAGCTCTGCAGATTAAATCACTTGAGGTGTCGCAAGGCACGTTTAAAATCAGATGAGGTTTTCAGCATCTTCTACCCTTTCAGAAACTGAGTTCCAGACCCCCACCCCACCACACTCTGGGTGATTTTTTTCCTCATCTCCCCTCTAATTTTTCTACCAATCATTTAAATCCATGCCCTCTTGTCACTGATCTCTCTGCTAAGGTGAATAGACCCTTCACCACCACTCTATCCAGGGCCCTCAACGTTTTGTACGTTTCAATCAGATTTCCCCTCAGCCTTCTCTGCTCCAAGGCAAACAACCCCAGCCTATCCAATCATTCCTCAAAGTTGCATTTTCCCAGTCCCGGCAACATGTTTGATAAATCTCCTCTGTCCCCTCTCCAGTGCAATTACATCCTTTCTGTAATGAGGTGACCAGAACTGCACACATTACTCAAGTTGTGGCCTAACCAATGATTTATGTAGTTCCAGCATAACCTCCCTGCTCTTATATTCAATACCTCGGCTAATAAGGGAAAGGATTCCATATGACCTCTTAACCACCTTATCGAGCTGTCCTGCTACATTCATCTATCTGTGGGCATTCACTCTAAGGTCTGTCACTTCCTCTACACTTCTCAGTATTCTCCCATTAATCGTGCATTCCTTTGCCTTATTTGACCTCCCCAAATGCATCATATCTCACTCATCCAGCCTGAATTCAATTTGCCACTTCTCTGCCCATCTGACCAGTCCATCAATATATTCCTGCAGTGTACAGCTATCCTCCTTGCGATCTACCACACGGTCAATCTTTGTATCGTCTGCAAACTTCTTGATTATGCCCCTACCTTTACTTCCAAATCGTTAATGTATGCGACATAAAGCAGGGGTCCCAGTACTGAGCTGTGTGGAATTTGCTTTTTTTTATTCATTCGTGGGATTTGGGCGTCACTGTCTGGGCCTGTATTTATTGCCCAACCCTTATTGCCCTTGAACTGAGTGGCTTGTGAAGCCATTTAATAGTCCATCACATTGTTGTGGGTCTGGAGTCACATGTGGCCAGACCAGGTAAGGACTGCAGATCTCCTTCCCTAAAGGGCATTAGTGAATCAGATGGGCTTTTCAAACAATCGACAATGGTTTCATGGTCACCATTAGAGTCGCTGTTTAATTCCAGAACTATTAATTGATTTCAAATTTCATTATGTGTCATGGTGAAATTCGAATCCATGTCCCCAGAGTGTTTCCCTGTGTTTGCTGGATTTACAAGTGCAGTGACATTGCCACTACACCACTGCCTCCACTAAATGTTGCTGGAAAATTCCCTCCAGTCGCTAAAACGCCTGTCAACAATTACTCTTTCTTTCCTGTCACTGAGTTAATTTTGCATCCGCCTTGCTGCATTTCCCTGGATCCCCTGGGATTTTATTTTTAACAAGTCTGCTATGTGCGCCCTTGCTAAAAACTTTGCTAAAATCCAAGTGGACCGCATCAACTACATTAACCTCATCTATCGTCCTTGTTACGTCATCAAATAATCATGCAAGTTAGTCAGACACAATCTTGCCTGAACACATCTATGGTGATTATCCCTGATGAACCTGTGCCTTTCTAAGTGACAGTTTATCATGTCTCTCAGAATAGATTACAATAATTTTCCCACTCTGAGGTTAGATTGACTGGCCTGTAGTTATTCGGTCTATCCTTCGCTCCCTTTTTAAATAGTGGTTCAATGTTAGCAGTTCTCCAATCCTCCATCACCACACCTGTATCCAGTGAGAACTGGAAAATCATGGACATACCTTTGGTTATTCCTTCTGTTGCTTCTTTTAACAACCTGGGGTACATTTCATCACGCCATGGTGATGTTTCAACTTTCAATGAGGCTAATTCCATTAGTAATTCCTCTCTGCCTATGTTTATCACATCCAATAATTCACACACCTCCTCCTTAACTACAATATCTGCACCGTTCCCCTCTTTTGTGAAGATAGTCACAAAGTATTCATTAAGAACCATGTCAGTAACTACTGTCCCTACACATAGGTTACCTTATCGGTCATTAATGGGCTCTACTCTCTCCTTAGTTGTCCTCTTCGCCTTAATGTATTGAAAGAAAAAACATACATGGGTTCATCTTGATTTTGCTTGCCAATATTTTTTTATGATTTCTCCTTGCTTTCGTAAATTCCTTTTTGATATCAGCCTCCACTTTCTATACTCCTCTTGGTTTTCTGTTGTACTGAGTTCTCGGTGTGGGACATAAACTTGCCCTTCCTGCTGTATCTTACCCTGTAGGCTCCTTGTCATCCATGGAGCTGGGGAATGAGACTGACTTGATTTATCTACAAAGCGCTGGAACGGACTCGATGAGTTGAAATGTCCCATTCTGCGCCAGAATTGACTAAGGCTCTATGACTCTATGACATGGGTATTCCATTACAACTGCTTTCCTATACTGGGAAGGTGTATAATGGACTGGACAGTATCACCCTGTTGAACCCCGTGATGTAAGTAAAATGTTTGATTCCCCAGAACATGGTTAACAAATGTCCTTCACAAACAGAGTAAATCAGTTCAGGCCCACTCACAATTCTGGAGTAATTCACAATGGGGAGTAATTTCTCCTGGTTTTCTCGGCATTGGACAGCAACCAGGCTGTCACTGTGTCCCCACATCCATGTCGAAAGTCTTGTCGGGGTTAGGTGAGGTAAGACACGTTGCCTGGGCGACAGATTTCTTTAGTTGTTACTGTTTCTGTGTTCTCTTCAGTCCAAATGGGATAAACCTGGTCATCATCACCATTTGGTGGTTCATAAAGAGGAGTCACAGTCTCAGCAAATCGAGGGATGAGGGTCCGCTGATACCACAACAGCCTGAGGATAGGACACAGGGCAGTCTTTGTGGTGGACAGGGGTAGACACTGGATGAGGGTCTGCTGATACCCCACCAGCCTGAGGATAGGACACTGGGCAGTCTTTGTGGTGGACAGGGGTAGACACTGGATGAGGGTCTGCTAATACCCCACCAGCCTGAGGATAGGACACAGGGCAGTCTTTGTGGTGGACAGGGGTAGACACTGGATGAGGGTCTGCTGATACCCCACCAGCCTGAGGATAGGACACTGGGCAGTCCTTGAGGTGGACAGGGGTAGACACTGGAATTGTGTCCACTGATACTCCACCAGCCTGAGGGTAGGACAAAGGGCAGTCTTTGAGGTGGACAGGGGTAGACACAGGATGAGGGGCAATTGATACTCCACCAGCCTGAGGATAGGTCAGAGGGTAGTCTTTGAGGTGGACAGGGGTAGACACTGGATGAGGCTCCACTGATACCCCACCAGCCTGAGCAGAGGACACAGAGCAGGCTTTGAGGTGGACAGGGGTAGACACTGGATGAGGGGCAATTGATAATCCACCAGCCTGAGGATAGGACACAGGGCAGTCTTTGAGGTGGACAGAGGTACACACTGGATGAGGGTTCACTGATACCCCACCAGCCTGAGGATAGGACACAGAGCAGTCTTTGAGGTGGACAGGGGTAGACACTGGAATTGTGTCCACTGATACCCCACTAGCCTGAAGATAGGACACAGGGCAGCCTTTGAGGTGGACAGGGGTGGACAATGGATGAGGGTCCACTGATACCCACCAGCATGAGGATAGGACACAGTGCAGTCCTTGAGGTGGACAGGGGTAGACACTGGATGAGGATCCACTGATACCCACCAGCCTGAGGATAGGACACTGGGCAGTCCTTGAGGTGGACAGGGGTAGACACTGGAATTGTGTCCACTGATACTCCACCAGCCTGAGGGTAGGACACTGGGCAGTCTTTGAGGTGGACAGGGGTAGACACTGGATGAGGGTCCACTGATACCCACCAGCCTGAGGATAGGACACAGTGCAGTCCTTGAGGTGGACAGGGGTAGACACTGGATGAGGGTCCACTGATACCCACCAGCCTGAGGATAGGACTCTGGGCAGTCCTTGAGGTGGACAGGGGTAGACATTGGAATTGTGTCCACTGATACTCCACCAGCCTGAGGGTAGGACACTGGGCAGTCTTTGAGGTGGACAAGGGTAGACACTGGATGAGGGTCCACTGATACCCCACCAGCCTGAGGATAGGACACAAGGCTGTCTTTGAGGTGGACAGGGGTATACACTGGATGGTTTCGACCTGATGTTGGTCTGGGATGATGTTGGATGAGCCAATTTAGACATATAGAACGATGACACGATGTTACACCAGCTGGGCCTTACGTGGATGGTCTTTTAGTCCAGCTCCCAAAGTAACTGCAGTAGTTCCTGTAAAAGGGTTAAATGTGTGGACACGGTCTGTGGTGATGAGGAGGAGACCATCAATTTATTTCAGCAAGCAGGAAGAATGTGAAAGGTTCCTAACGGCCCCGGCCATACGTTTGTGGAAAATAGTGGGGTTATTGTGGAACCCCTTGTGACAGACATGTCCAGGGGTATCTCTGGTCCTCAGAAGTTAATGTGAATTTAAATTGTTTCTCTTGTTTTACTGGGATACTCCAATAAACATTAGAGATATCCAGCGTGGTGAAGTCAGCCCTGCCGCTGGAAATCCGGGAGAGTAGGGTTGGTGTCTCTCAGACAACCGAGTTCACACAGGGGTGACTGAGTTGAGTTTGTATGGTCACTAGTCAGTCCCCAGCTGCCATCTGGTTTTGTAACCGGCAAAATCGGACAGTTAGTAGTGAATGTGTCTTTGTGAACTGCACCCTGGTATAACAATAACCTGATAGTGTCTGGAATATATGATATAATCTCAGCTCGGTATGAATACTGCTTCATGGATCATGCAATGGTCAGTTAATTTCTTCAGGTCTGCTCATGTTTCCACAGTCATCTTTATGGGTTGTGATTACACTCAGCACCGACTCGAGAATCACCTGTACCTCAGGGTGATCAGAGGTGTCTGGTACCCACTCCTCTGATATTTTAATCATGAATATTGAGGTTACACTGGACACCAGAGCAGGGTATGGTTTAATGTTCTACAATATACAAATATAGAGATAAGTAATTACTGCTGATAACCTTTGAGCACATTACTGCCCAGTAGTCCCTGTCCATTATACAGGATCATATAAAAGGAAGGCAGGACTTTGACATGAACTCTGTTCCCTCTCCTACACCACTGTAAGATCTGATCTAGGGTCACCACATCCGTGAACTGTGGAGCCCTCTTTCTGTCCTAGTATTCCATTTACCTTCTGTCCAATTGCAGCATTGACAGTCAGCAGCAGCAGCCTCCTGACTGAAAGAGGTCACTTGGCCCATTGTATCAGTGGTGACCGAAAAACAATCCACCCATTCTAATCCCACTTTCAGCATTTGATCCATAGCTCTGCAGATTACGGTACTTGAGGTGTATATCCAGAATCCTGTTGAATGAGTTGAGGGTTTCTGCCTCAACTACACTTGCAGGCAGTGAGTTCCAGACCCCACCACACTCTGTATGAAAAGGTTTTCCTCATCTCCCCTCTTATCTTTCGACTAATCACTTTAAATCTATTCCCCCCGAGTCACTGACCTTTCTACTAAGGTGAACAGACCCTTCACCTCCTCTCTGTCCAGATCCCTCAAAATTATGGACATTTCAGTCCGATCTCCTCTCAGCCTTCTCTATTCCAAAGAGAACAACCCCAGCCTATCCAATCGTTACTCACAGCTGCATTTTGTCTAGTCCTAGCAACATCCTCATCAATCTCCTCTGTATCCTCTCTAGTGCAATTAGATCCTTTCTGTAATGAGGTGACCAGAATTGCACTCAGTACTCAAGTTGTGGCCTAGCCAATGAGTTATACAGTTCCAGCATAATCTCCCTGCTCTTATATTCTATACCTCAGCTAATAAGGGAAAGGATTCCATCTGCCTTCTCCACCATATTATTATTGAATCTGCTTCCACCTTGTTTTCAGGCAGTGAATTCCAGATCCCAACAACTCGCTGTGTAAGAACATTCTCCTCATTTCACCTCTGGTTCTTTGTCAATTACCTTCAATCTGTGTCTTCTTAATACTGAACTTTCTGACACTGGAAACATTTTCACACTAATTACCCGATCAAAACCCTTCATGAATTTGAATTCTATATTAAATCCCCTCTTACCCTTCACTGCTCTAAAGAGAAAAATCCCAGCTTTTCCCATCTCTCCATGAGATCCCTGGTACCAATCTAGTAAATCACCTCAGTATCTTCACTAAGTCTTTGACGTCCTTACCAAAGTGTGGTGATCAGAATTGGACACAATTCTACAGCTGGGACCTAACCAATGATGTATAAAAATCAGCATTTTCTCCTGAGTTTTATTACTCTGTGCTGTGTTTATAAAGCCAAGGACACGATATGTTGTTTTTTTAGCAGCCTTCTCAGTGTCCTGCTGCCTCAGAAATTAGTACAGCCCGAGGTCTGTCCATTCCACCGCCCACATTAGTTTGCCTTTCCTCATATTTCTGAACGATATGTATCACTTCACAGTTCAATGTGTAAAGTTCAATCTGCCGGGTGACTGGCCATTTCACCAGTCACTCTCTGTCCTCATTGGGACAGACCAGGCTCCATCCTCAGGCTGTGCTGAGTAAGCAGCTTTCACCCAATATGGTACTGAGCTCCAAATAGAGCAGAAAAGAGTCACTTCTATCCCCGGCTTGTGTTAATCCCACCCGGTGTGGCACTGACACACACAGATAGCAGGAAAGACCCAATTCAATCCCCGGTGTGTCTTAATCCCACCCGGTGTGGTCCTGACCCACACAGAGAGCAGGAAAGACCCAATTCAATCCCTGGCCTGTGTTAATCTCTCCCGGTGGTACTGACCCAGGCACAGAGAGCAGGAAACATTCAATTCTATCCCTGGACGGTGTTAATCTCACCCGGTGTGGTACTGACCCACACAGAGAGCAGGAAAGACCCAATTCTGTCCCCGGCCTCTTAATCCCACACAATGTGGTACTGACCCACACAGAGAGCAGGAAAGGACCAATTCTATCCCTGATCTGTGTCACTCCCACCCGATGTGCTAATGACCCCCACGTACACACAGAGAGCAGGAAGGGACCATTCTATCCCTGATCTGTGTCATTCCCACATAGTGTGATACAGACACAGCAAGAAATTTCTATTTCTCTCCCTGGCCTGTGCCAATCCAACATGTTGTGTTAATGACCCCCACACACAGAGCAGGAGATTTCCATCTCTCTCCCTCGCCTGTGTTAATCCAACAAGGTATGTTCCAAGTACAAGTAACGATCAGCCTCTGCTTAAAATTGCTGCCCGTCTATCCCTGATCAGTGTTACTTCCACACAGTGTGGTACTGACCAAACAAATAGAGCAGGAAAGGACTAATTATCTCCCTCATCTGTGTTAATCCAACATGATGTTTTCCTGAACCATATCAAAGTACAAGTAATGATCAGCCTCTGCTTAAAATTGTTGACCATCTGTTGTACATATCAGGTAAGGTTTCAATGGTTTCTGTTTCCACAGACTCAAAGAATCATGCAGCACGGAGGAGGCTATTTGGCCCATCGTGTCTGTGCATGCTGTTTGAAGGAGCAATCCCATTTGTCCCTCTCCTCCACACAATTAAAACTTCGCTGAAAATCTCCTCTGATACTATTGAATCAATTCTCTTTTTTAAATTTATTATTGAATCTTCTTCACCACTCTTTCAGGCTGTGAATTTCGGTTTATAATAAATCAATGCATTTTTGTTGGCCCATCACCTTAAAAATGTGTCCTCTGGTTACTGACAGTACTTCCAGTGAAACCAAACTCTCTGTCTTTACTCCATCAAATACTGTTCAAGATTTTGCATATCTCTACTCAATCTCCATTTAACATTACTGCTCTAAAGAGAACAATTCCAGTTTACAGTCAAGGGACACGAGATGGAGGGGAGGGCGTAGAATTCAGCTCGGACTCTAACACAAAACACCATCACCTCCACATTCCCCTCCTCCGAGCCAAACACCATCTAGACTTGGACAGAAATCACCGTTCCTTCATCATCACTGGGTTAAAAGCCTGAAATCCTTTCTGTAACAGCATTGTGGGAACACTTTCACCACACGGATTGCAGTGGTTCAGGATGAAGGCCCATCATTTTCTCATGGTAACCAGGCATGGGGAAGTAATGCCAGCCTTGTCAGTATCACTCATATCTTGAGAACAAATAGGCAGGAAATAAAATGTTAATAAAATCAATGAGTTTGTAACTGACTGATTGAAGTGATCAAAGAGAGAGACATCATAAATCAATAAGTAAATTGTCAACACAATTCATCTCACCTGGCCCTTGTGTTTGCCTTTCTTCTGTTATCTGTGTGAGGATACAAGTAACAATGAGCCGCTGGCTCAAGAACTGCTGGACATCAATTGTACACACGAAATAAGGACTCAATGAATTCTGTTACCATAGAATCGTAGAATCACAAAACATGGAAGCAGTCCATTGTCCCATCGTACCTGTGCCATCTTTGAAAGAGCTTTTTATTTTGCCCCTCTTTCCTCCTCTTTTCCCAAAGCCCTGCAAATTCCCCTCTGCAGCATTTATCCAGTTCCCTTTTGAAACTTGCTCTTGAATCTATTTCCAGCACATCTTCAGGCCGTGTATTCCAGGTTAAAGCAACTCACTGTATAAAAAAATATTTTCCTTATGGCACCTCTGCATCTTTTGCTAAGTATTTTGAGTCTTGCTATCGGTCCTTTTCCCAAAGGAAGCAGTTTACCCTTACTCTGTCAAAACAGCACATAATTGTGATCTGTTCCATTAAATTCCCCCCTTTACCTGATCTACTCTGATTCCTGTTTCAGTAGTCTCCCCATGTTCCTGAACTCCCACATTCCTAGACCATTCCAGTAAATCTCCTCTGCACCTTCTCCAACATTCTGACATCCTTTCTAATAAGTAATGCTCAGAATTGGACACAATTCCTCAGCTGAGACCATCCAGATATTTACAAAGTTTCAGTTGACTACCCTCCTTTTGCACGCTATGCCTCTATTTATAAAGCTCGATATCCTGGATGTGTTTTTAGTAATTTTATCGACTTGTTCTGCTATATTCAAAGACATCTGTTCATGCACCCAATTTAAAACTGCCCCATTTCATTTACTTTGCCTCACCTTATTCTTCCTCCCTTACCCCATGTCTGCACTAAATTTCATCTGCTTCATTTCCTCATTTCATCTCTCTCCCTGAATCCTTCTGATATCATCCTCATTTTTTTTGCATTTCCGAGTTTCTGTCACCTGAGTACACTGAAATTATGCCTTTTATATATAAGTAAATGTCACACACAAACACAATACACGGATATATATTTATGTATGTTTCCATAAAGAAGCAATGGCCCGAATACTGACCATTGGGGACCATCACTGTATAATCCCCTCCACTGTCTGAGCAACAATAGATCACCACTTCCCTCTGTATTCTATCCCTTAGCCAATGTCATATCCACACTGTCACTGCCTCTTGAATCCATGAGGTTCAGACTTCCTAACAAATCTATTAAATGGCATTTGATTCCACGACTTTTGATTGTTCATATACAAAGTAGCAACCACGCTATCCGCAGCAACACTCTCCATTACTTCATCAAAGAATTTGATCAAGTTAGTCAGACATGATTTGCCACTAACATATCTGGTGGACCTTCTTGTCATTTATAAACTCATGCTATTTAAACCACAAATATCTTGTCCCAGATTACAGACTCTACAAGCTTCCCCAACATTTCAGTGAGGTTAGACTGATGGGTCAGTAGTTCTAGGGTGTAGCCTATCACTACTGTTTTGAACAGGGTGTAGAATTTGCAACACTTCAGTCCTCTGACATCACTGCCATATCCAAGGAGGATTGGACGATTCGGGCCAGTGGCTCCGCTATTTCCAACATTCCTTCCCTCAGCAACCCTCATACATCCCATCTAGACTGGATAATTGTTTATTGCGGTACAGAAAGTGTTGGATTGAAAGGTGTTGACTGAACTTGTTTGTTCAGTGACTGTAATTAATGTCAGTCTCCATGGACCCTGATTGTGTCATTGGAGGGTTTCCCACTTCTATTAATACAGGACTCCTTCCAATGTGTTATCCCACAGTATCAGCAGGAGCCTCCATCCCGCCCAACCCCACCTCTATCCCGCCCACCCCCACCTCCATCCCTCTCACCGGCACTGACAGGGATAAGTGGCTCCAGAGAGAGGGAGAGGATAGATCAGAATCTGAGAACAATCGATTGGAATGTGACAACAATGGGTCAGAATCTGAGAACAATAGATTGGAATGTGACAACAATGGAGAGGAGTTTCTCGTGGGCGTCTGACTTTCTTTCTACAAATTATCATCGGCTTTCTTTACAATATCGGATCTATTACGCGCCTTTGACTATTCAAACGATTTACTATCCGGTCCTCAGTATTGTTGGTGTCCCTGGTAAGTCTCTCTCGACCCAGCTATTAATGTTATAACCCATGTTTAACTTCAGTACTGTTCTTGTCAATTACTCTGCCCTTCTTGCTAATATTATTGTTCCTGGTAAACCTCTCTATCCAGCTATTAGAACTATAGATCATGTTTCACTGAATTGCTGTTCCTTTTATTTAAATATTGGGAATGCTAAATCCACTGCCATCGGTTTCTGTCACAAATTCTGTCCCTGTCCACCGACTCTATCACACTCCCTGCCCAATGTCTGAGAACAAACCAGCCTCTTCACAACGTCAGCGATTCCTTTCATCCTAAGCTAAGTTCCAATTCAATATCCTGTCGATCACTAACCCTGCCGACAGCCACCTCTATAATTTTGTTCATTTCCACATCTCCTTCAGTTCATCTACTTATAAACCCTCAGCCGTGCCTTTCTTAGATCCACACTTGATGATACCAATGTCTTCCTGGTCATGCTCACAATAACAAAGCTCGATAAACTGCAGCTCATTCAGAAATCTACTGGCTGCATCACAACTCACACCCAGTCCAGATCACCCATCACCCCTGTACTCACTCACATAACCTACCTCCCAGTCTGGCAATGCCACAATTTTAATATAATCATACTTGGATTAAAAGCTCTAAATTGCCTCAACCTTCCAATTATCCCTATTCCCCTGTCGGTTTCCCATATTCCTTCCATTTGTTCTATTTGAAGTGTTTGTCATTTCTCGTTTTGAAGTGAATTTCTTTAGCTATGGATCTGTCTCTGACTCTGATTTGGTCTCAGTACTATCACTGGTGCTGGTGCAGTGGAATCCACACTGATGGGCAGTTCTGGTGTGGCCGACACAGTTCTCATGCTGAACAGGGCACGAGTCCAAGAGTACCCTGCATGGACCGGTAGACTGAACAGGGGTCTGGATGGCATATGAACAACCTGTTCCAGCAGCTTGGAAACTTGGCCTATGCATGTTCACTGACCGCCTGTGTTAGTCACTGTCAGTTAAGCATCCATTCAGCTGGCACAAGGAATCCCCTCTGGGGTTATTTAAAAGGACCGAGCATCCAACTTGCAGGTGAGGGGCTTTTGACTTACTTCTGCTATTGTAAAGTTAGTGGAGGTGCTGTGGATGGTTTTCTGGAGTTTGTGTTGTGAGCTGCTGCAGACATTCAGGGAGGACAGAGGATTTAGTGTTCCAACTCTAGACGAGGTATCGGGACTGTAGTTACAGTGTCTCTGGGTCTGCAACATGATCAACAAATGGAGCAGAGGCTGCAGAGAGGGAAAGCTCTGGATGGGAACCAAATGAGGTCAGTGGAGAGTTAGGATGTATTAACGAAAGCCTGTAAGGAACGAGATAATGAAGTCAGCGTGACTAAGGGAAAGAGTAGGCAGGGAGCAGATGATGTAAGCAAAGGGACTGGTGGTCTGAGGTGTATTTGTTTTAATGCAAGAAGTGTAGTAGGTAAGGAAGATGAACTTAGGGCCTGGATTAGTACCTGGGAGTATGACGTTATTGCTATTACTGAGACTTGGTTAAGGGAAGGGCATGATTGGCAACTAAATATCCCAGGATACCGATGCTTCAGGCGTGATAGAGAGGGAGGTAAAAGGGGTGGAGGAGATGAATTACTGGTCAAAGAGGATATCACAGCTGTGCTGAAGGAAGGCACTATGGAGGACTCGAGCTGTGAGGCAATATGGGCAGAACTCAGAAACAGGAAGGGTGCGGTAACAATGTTGGGGCTGTACGACAGGCCTCCCAACAGCGAGCGTGAGATAGAGGTACAAATATGTAAACAGATTATGGAAAGCTGTAGGAGCAACAGGGTGGTGGTGATAGGAGATTTTAATTTTAGAACATAGAACATAACAGCGCAGTACAGGCCCTTCAGCCCTCGATGTTGCGCCGACCTGTGAAACCATCTGACCTGCACTATTCCATTTTCATCCATATGTCTATCCAATGACCACTTAAATGCCCTTAAAGTTGGCGAGTCTACTACTGTTGCAGGCAGGGCGTTCCACGCCCCTACTACTCTCTGAGTAAAGAAACTACCTCTGACATCTGTCCTATATCTATCACCCCTCAACTTAAAGCTATGTCCCCTCGTATTTGCCATCACCATCCGAGGAAAAAGGCTCTCACTATCCACCCTATCTAACCCTCTGATTATCTTATATGTCTCTATTAAGTCACCTCTTCTCCCCCTTCTCTCTAACGAAAACATCCTCAAGTCCCTCAGCCTTTCCTCGGAAGACCTTCCCTCCATACCAGGCAACATCCTAGTAAATCTCCTCTGCACCTTTTCCAAAGCTTCCACGTCCTTCCTATAATGCGGTGAGCAGAACTGCACGCAATACTCCAGGTGCGGCCGCACCAGAGTTCTGTACAGCTGCAGCATGACCTCGTGGCTCCTAAACTTGATCCCCCTACTAATAAAAGCAAACACACCATATGCCTTCTTAACAGCTCTATTAACCTGGGTGGCAACTTTCAGGGATTTATGTACCTCGACACCAAGATCTCTCTGCTCATCTACACTACCAAGAATCTTCCCATTAGCCCAGTATTATGAAATCCTGTTACTCCTTCCGAAGTGAATCACCTCACACTTTTCCGCATTAAACTCCATTTGCCATCTCTCAGCCCAGCTCTGCAGCCTATCTATGTCCCTCTGTACCCGACAACATCCTTCGGCACTATCCACAACTCCACCAACCTTCGTGTCATCCGCAAATTTACCAACCCACCCTTCTACACCCTCATGCATGTCATTTATAAAAATGACAAACAGCAGTGGCCCCAAAACAGATCCTTGCGGTACACCACTAGAAACTACACTCCAGGATGAACATTTACCATCAAACACCACCCTCTGTCTTCTTTCAGCTAGCCAAGGTCTGATCCAAAGCACTAATTCACCTTCAATCCCATACTTCTGTATTTTCTGCCATAGCCTACCGTGGGGAACTTTATCAAACGCCTTACTGAAATCCATATACACCACATCCACGGCTTTAGCCTCATCCACCTGTTTGGTCACCTTGTCAAAAAACTCAATAAGGTTTGTGAGGCACGACCTACCTTTCACAAAACCGTGCTGACTATCTCTAATGAACTTATTCTTTTCAAGATGATTATAAATCCTGTCTCTTATAACCTTTTCCAACATTTTACCCACAACCGAAGTAAGGCTCACAGGTCTATAATTACCAGGGCTGTCTCTACTCCCCTTCTTGAACAAGGGGACAACATTTGCTATCCTCCAGTCTTCCGGCACGATTCCTGTCGACAATGACGACATAAAAATCAAGGACAAAGGCTCTGCAATCTCCTCCCTGGCTTCCCAGAGAATCCCAGGATAAATCCCATCTGGCCCAGGGGACTTATCTATTTTCACACTTTCCAAAATTGCTAACACCTCCTCCTTGTGAACCTCAATCCCATCTAGCCTGGTAGTCTGTATCTCAGTATTCTCCTCGACAACATTTTCTTTCTCCACTGTAAATGCTGACGAAAAATATTCATTTAACACTTCCCCTATCTCCTCCGAATCCACACACAACTTCCCACTACTATCCTTGATTGGCCCTAACCTATCTCTAGTCATTCTTTTATTCCTGATATACCTATTGAAAGCCTTAGGGTTTTCTTTGATTCTATCCGCCAATGACTTCTCGTGTCCTCTCCTTGCTCTTCTTATCTCTCCCTTTAGATCCTTCCTGGCTAGCTTGTAACTCTCAAGCGCCCGAACTGAGCCATCACGTCTCATCCTAACATCAGCCTTCTTCTTCCTCTTGACAATCTCTTCAACTTCTTTAGTAAACCACGGCTCCCTCGCTCGACAACTTCCTCCCTGCCTGACAGGTACATACTTATCAAGGACACGCAGTAGCTGCTCCTTGAGTAAGCTCCACATTTCGATTGTGCCCATCCCCTGCAGTTTCCTTCCCCATCCTACGCATCCTAAATCTTGCCTAATCGCATCATAATTTCCTTTCCCCCAGCTATAATTCTTGCCCTGCTGTCTATCCCTGTCCCTGCCCATCGCTAAGGTAAAACTAACCGAATTGTGATCACTATCACCAAAGTGCTCACCAACTTCTAAATCTAACACCTGGCCGGGTTCATTACCCAGTACCAAATCCAATGTGGCATCGCCCCTGGTTGGCCCGTCGACATACTGTGACAGAAAACCCTCCTGCACACACGGGACAAAAGCAGACCCATCTAAAGTACTCGAACTATAGTATTTCCAGTCAATATTTGAAAAGATAAAGTCCCCCATAACCACTACCCTGTTACTGTCGCTCCTGTCAAGAATCATCTTTGGTATCCTTTCCTCTACATCTCTGGGACTATTTGGAGGTCTGTCGAAAACTCCCAACAGGGTGACCTCTCCTCTCCTGTTTCTAACCTCGGCCCATACTACCTCAGTAGACGAGTCCTCAAACGTCCTTTCTACCGCTGTAATACTTTCCTTGATTAACAATGCCACACCCCCCCCCCTCTTTTCCCATCTTCTCTGTTCTTAGTGAAACATCTAAATCCCGGAACCCACAACATCCATTCCTGTCCCTGCTCAACCCATGTCTCTGAAATGACCGCAACATTGACTGGGATTCACTTAATGTTAGAGGTCTAGATGGAGCAGAATTTGTAAGGAGCATCCAGGAGGGTTTTTTAGAGCAGGATGTAAATAGTCCAACTCGGGAAGGGGCCATACTGGACCTGGTGTTGGGAAATGAGACAGGCCAGGTGGTTGACGTTTCAGGAGGGGACTACTTTGGGAATAGTGATCACAATTCCGTAAGTTTTAGAATACTCATGGACAAAGACGAGAGTGGTCCTAAAGGAAGAGTGCTAAATTGGGGGAAGGCCAACTATACCAAAATTCGGCAGGAGCTGGGGAATGTCAATTGGGAGCAGCTGTTTGAAGGTAAATCCACTTTTGATATGTGGGAGGCTTTTGAAGAGATGTGGATTAGCGTGCAGGAGAGACATGTTCCTGTGAAAATGAGGGGTAGAAATGGCAAGATTAGGGAACCATGGATGACAGGTGAAATTGTGAGACTAACTAAGAGGAAAAAGGAAGCACACATAAGGTCTAGGCGGCTGAAGAAAGACGAAGCTTTGAAAGAATATCGGGATTGTCGGCGCATTCTGAAACGAGGAATTAAGAGGGCTAAAAGGGGTCATGAAATATCTTTAGTAAACAGGGTTAAGGAAAATCCCAAAGCCTTTTATTCATATATAAGGAGCAAGAGGGTAACTAGAGAAAGGATTGGCCCACTCAAGGACAAAGGAGGAAAGTTATGCGTGGAGTCAGAGAAAATGGGTGAGATTCTAAACGAGTACTTTGCATCGGTATTCACCGAGGAGAAGGACATGACGGATGTTGAGGTTAGGGACAGATGTTTGATTACTCTAGGTCAAGTCGGCATAAGGAGGGAGGAAGTGTTGGGTATTCTAAAAGGCATTAAGGTGGACAAGTCCCCAGGTCCGGATGGGATCTATCCCAGGTTTCTGTGGGAAGCGAGAGAGGAAATAGTTGGGGACTTAACAGATATTTTTGCGATATCCTTAAACACGGGTGAGGTCCCGGAGGACTGGAGAATTGCTAATGTTGTCCCCTTGCTTAAGAAGGGCAGCAGGGAAAATCCAGGTAATTATAGACCGGTGAGCCTGACGTCAGTGGTAGGGAAGCAGCTGGAGAAGATACTGAGGGATAGGATCTATTCCCATCTGGAAGAAAATGGGCTTATCAGTGATAGGCAACATGGTTTTGTGCAGGGAGGATCATGTCTTACCAACTTAATAGAATTCTTTGAGGAAGTGACAAAGTTGATTGATGAGGAAAGGGCTGTAGATGTCATATAGGTGGACTTCAGTAAGGCGTTTGATAAGGTTCCCCATGGTAGGCTGATGGAGAAAGTGAAGTCGCATGGAGTCCAAGGTGTACTAGCTAGATGGATAAAGAACTGGCTGGGCAACAGGAGACAGAGAGTAGCAGTGGAAGGGAGTTTCTGAAAATGGAGACGTGTGACCAGTGGTGTTCCACAGGGATCCGTGCTGGGACCACTGTTGTTCGTGATAGACATAAATGATTTGGAGGAATGTATAGGTGGTCTGATTAGCAAGTTTGCAGACGACACTAAGGTTGGTGGAGTAGCAGATAGTGAAGGGGACTGTGAGAGAATACAGCAGAATATAGATAGATTAGAGAGTTGGGCAGAGAAATGGCAGATGGAGTTCAATCAGGGCAAATGCGAGGTGATGCATTTTGGAAGATCCAATTCAAGAGTGAACTATACAGTAAATGGAAAAGTCCTGGGGAAAACTGATGTACAGAGAGATTTGGCTGTGCAGGTCCATTGTTCCCTGAAGGTGGCAACGCAGGTCAATAGAGTGGTCAAGAAGGCATATGGCATGCTTTCCTTCATCGGACGGGGTATTGAGTACAAGAGTTGACAGGTCATGTTACACTTGTATAAGACTTTGGTTCGGCCACATTTGGAATACTGCGTGCAGTTCTGGTCGCCACATTACCAAAAGGATGTGGATGCTTTGGAGAGGGTGCAGAGGAGGTTCACCAGGATGTTGCCTGGTATGGAGGGCGATAGCTATGAAGCTATGCAGAACCAGAATGTGGCTCCTCGGAGACAATGCCTACCTCACTCTGTACATCACTCCTAATTCAACCCCCAGCATCAATGCCAACCAACCGCATGAAAATAACCCGTGTATAACGTGAGCAATGGAGTCACCAGGAACATGGTGGAACAGACCATCGGTGTGATGAAGCAATGCTTCCAACGTCTGAACCGCTCGGGGGGAGCCCTCCAGTACTCACTGGAGCAGGTGTCCAAGTTCATGGTGTTCTGCTGCATCCTTCATATCATCACCATCATGAGGACACAGGCATTGGCACCAGTAATCCGGAGGCTACCTCAGGAGGAGGAGTGAGGGAGGATATTTCCTGGATGCCTTTGAACCGGGCAGGCTGTCGGAGAGACCCTGCTAGAATTTCGGTTCCCACAGGACAACTTCCCTTTCCCACCATGGATCCTCCATTCTCCCCCATTACACCCAACTGGGACGCCCCATCACAGTGTCCAGCAATAAAAAAACACCAACAAAAACCTTTTCATTGACATCTTTATCCAATAACACATCCAATTATACAAGCAAAGCTGAACTATTCACCCTTGAATATTCCCTTAGTGCCTGTCTTGTGGATCCCTCGACTTGCCTCGTGCTCCTACACAGTGTTTCCCCAGTGACTGCAGCATGGATGGTGGAAGGCTGCTGACTTTCACTGGGGGAGACTGCAGATGGCCTTGCAGGACGTCCTCGAGCAGCACAGGGCCTTGAGGGCACGGATTCAGACTGCACCACCACGACATGGGCAGCATGCCGTCTGTGCTGCAGTGGAAGCTGAGACAATGGTCACCAACAATTGTATCACAGCTGGGTCCGCTAGTGCTGTCATGGAGTTAGTGACCACTTCCACAGGGGGAAAAATGGGCTTCAAGCTCTGTGCAATGTCCTGTGCCATGTTTGAGCTGGACTCCTCCATGTTCTTTGATAGTTGCAACAGACTGTCTGACAGGCCTGTCAATGGACAAAGTATCTCTGTGTCCATATCCATCAGCATTCTCCTGTATGCTGCTCCAGCAAGTTCATATCTGAGTCCTGTGTATTATAACTCGTTTGTGACATTGCCCTCCGGTCATCTGACACATGAACTATCCTTTCCCCCTGGCCTGGCTGCAGCTCACTCGTGCTCGGTGACTCACCACGTGTAGATTCTGACTCTTTACCAGCCTCTAAAGCACACACAGTGTAAGTGTTTGATCTGTTGTCTGTGAGTATCAGACCAAGTGATGGGGCTTCACCATCAGTGCTGTGCTGCTGCTCTCTCTCAGTCTCCTGGAGCTGCTGTGACTGGGAAGCTGGCAGTTTTCAGTTATCGTTGGAAAGTATAAATCAGAATTGGAATGTTGGGGTGAGGGATTGGGGGTGGGATGGAAAGCAGGAGGTCCATGGTCCCATCTGCAGCTTGGACATCATCCCAGACAGCAGGATGAGGGGGAGGTGGGAGTTAAGAAGGGGCATAAGGCAGGAACATAGCAACAGCCTGAATGCTGTCGGCGAGGCCGGATGCCACGGGCTCTGTGACAGCCAGTCCCATGATGTGGAGAACCATCTCCTCCCTCAGGCTCAGGGGATGAAGATATGCCTGGCCCCCGCTAGTTCACTTCTGCCCCCTGTGATTATGGGCCACCTTGTCCTGTAAGAGAGGGGGTGGAATATCAGTAATTGTGTTTCACAGTGTTTGTGTGATGTGCCTTCCATAGCTCAATAGCTGGAGGTATGTGGAGACAGTGAGATGTGGGTGTGAGGCTGGTATCAGTGGAAGGTGTGTGAGGGTGAGGTGGAGTATGTGAATGTTAGGTGTGAGTCCTGAGTGTTAGGGACAGCTGATGGGTGAGTGATGGGGGTGTGGTACATTGAGCAGTGTGAGAGGTTGAAAGATATTATTGAATCTGCTTCCATCATGTTTTCAGGCAATGAATTCCAGATCAAAACAACTTGCTGTGTAAGAAAATTCTCCTCATTTCACCTCTGGTTCTTTGTCAATTACCTTCAATCTGTGTCTTCTTAATACTGCACTTTCTGACACTGGAAACAGTTTCACATTAATTAGCCTATCAAAACCCCTCATGATTTTGAATTCTATATTAAATCTCCCCTTACCCGTCAGTGCTCTAAAGAGAACAATCCCAGCTTTTCCAATCTCTCCACATAACTGAATTCCCAGATCACTGGTACCATTCCACAAAATCACCTCAGTATCTTCACTAAGTCCTTAACATCCTTACCAAACCGTGGTGATCAGAATTGGACACAATTCTCCAGCTGGGATCTAACCAATGATGTATAAACATTAGCATTTCCTCCTGAGTTTTATTACTCTGTATCTCTCTCTCTAACACCAAAGACACTACATGTTACCTTCAAAGATCTGTGTGTGTACACGCCACTTCTCTCTAATCCTTCACCCGATTTATAATGGTACCATTTAGTTTATATTGTTTCTCCTCATACGTCCTACCCAAATGTCTCACTTCACACTTCATTGTGTTAAATTACATCTGCCATGTTCCTGTCCATTTCACCAGTCAGTCTCCGCCCTCCTGAAGTCTGTTACTATCCTTCAGACTGTTTATTAACATTTCTGAGTTTCCAGCCCTCTGAAAACTTTGACATTATCCTCTCTGTACACAAGCCCATTGCATTAACATACAGCAACAGTGATTCCAACAGTGACCCTGGGGAAACCCCACTTTGTACTTCCCTCCAGACTGAACAATAACCATTCTCCACTCCTCTCTGCTTTCTGTCACAGAGCTAATTTCCTGCATGCTGGCATTGAAAATAAAAAAAAGGACTTCCATTTATGTAACGCCTTCATGATCACTGCATGTCCCAAAGCGATTTACAACCAACGAGTAGTTTTTAACGTTTAGTCAGTCTTGGAATGCAGGAAAAACAGAGTCAATTTCCGCACAGCAAGATCCCACAAGTAGCAGTCTGATCATGACCAGATCTGTTTTTGTGATGTTGAATTGAGGGGTAAATGTTGACCAGGACACTGGGAATAATTCCATGGGATCTTTACATCCACCTGAGTGGGCAACACGGGGCCTGGCTTTACCTTTTCGTTGATCAGGCGGTACCTCTGACAGTGAAACACTCCCTCAGTACTGCACTGCAGTGTCAGCCTTGATTCTTGTCATCAAGTCCTGCAGTGACACTTGATCCTAGAAGCTTGTGATTGAAAGGGGAGAGAGCGACAAACTGAGCCACTGCTGACATTGGTCCTTTAATCCCATGTGTTTCTAATTTGGTAACACGGCTGTTATGTGGTAATTTATCAAACAGCTGCTGAAAGGATAGGAATATTGGGAAAGTACAGGCTGGAACAATCATAGAATCATAGAATAGCACAGCCCTGAATGATGTCATTCGGCCCATCAAGTCAGTGCTGAACCCTTTCAATGAACAATCCAGTTAGTCCCACTCCCTGACTCTTTCACGATATCCGAACATTTTTTCTTCTTCAGATATTTATCCAATTCCCTTTTGGGATATACAATTGAATCTGTATCCATCAGCCTATCAGACAGTGCATCCCAAATCCAAACCACTCAGAAACAAAAATCCTCATGTCTGCTTCTTTTACCAATCGCCTTAAATCTGCGTCTCTGATTACCGGTCCCTTGGACATTGGAAACAGTTTCTCTTTATTTAATTTATCTAAACCCTTCCTAATGTTAAACAGCTCAATCGAATCTCCTCTGAAAGTTCTCTGCTCGAAGCAGAACAACCCCAGCTACATAACTGTCATCCCTCATGCCTGCACAAATTCTCGTAAAACAGTTCTGTACCCTCTCCGAAGGCTTCATGTCCTTCCTAAAGTGTGTTTCCCAGTATTCGACACAAGACTCCAGGTGCAGCTGAACTAGTATTTTATATATGTTTCACATAATGTCCTTGCTTTTGCTTTTTTTGCCTCTATTTATAAAACCGAGGATCCCATATATTTATTAACGGTTTGGCTACAACGATTTGTGTACAAATACTCCAGGTGTCTCTGTTATTTCACCACCTTTATAGTTATACCATTTAACTTGTATTGTCTCTCCTCATTCCTCCTTTCAAAATGTATTACCTCATACATCTGCAATGCCAATTAAATATTGAGAAGATTGAAGCCATTGCTTTCTGTCTCTGCTTCAAATATTTCCTAGCAACACACACCATCCCTCTCCTTTGTAAATGTTTGAGACGAAAAGCCAAACTGTTCACACACTTGGTTACATAGTTAACCTTGAGATGCCTTGCGATGAGCTTCTGACCAAATATTCACACCATCAGTAAAATGGCTTATTTCCACCCGCGGTGGAGTTGCATGTCTGGTTAAAAAGGAAAGTAATACAATAGAGAGGAAGGATATGAGATCTGATGATGTGGAGTCTGTATGGTAGAGCTGGGAAACACTAAGGGGCAAAAAACGTGAGTGGGGGCTATATATAGACCCCCAAACTGTGGTGGTGATGTGGGAATGGTCTTAAACAGGAAATTAGAGATGCATGCGATAAAGCAACATCTGTAATTATGGGTGAATTAAATCTGCATATAGATTGGTCAAATCAAATTTGTCACAATAACGTAGAGGAGGAATTACTGGAGTGCATACGGGATGGTTTTCTGGACCAATATGTTGAGGAACCAACCAGAGAACAGGCCATCCCAGACTGGGTATTGTGTAAAGAGAGAGGAATAATTGGCAATCTAGTTGTGTGAAATCCCTTGAGGATGAGCGACCATAATATGATAGAATTCTTCATGAAGAAAGCCAACAGTGACGTCAGAGGAGAGCTGCAAACTGATTGGTTGGGTGAGTAGCAGCTATTAGTGCATGTAGATATCTTTAAAAAAGTGAAAAGTTTATTTTTGTGGGAAAAGAACTCTGGTCATAAGGTGAGTACTACTGAAGTGTTTCTTTTTTTAATTCAGTGTAGTTTATTAAGAATCTTAGATTGAAGTGGGTAGAAAAAGGCCCCTCATGTAATTAGTATTTTTTTAAATTAAGGGTGTAACTAATTAGTCTAAGGGTAGGTCATGACAGGAGAGTTCAGCCCCGTGATCTGCTCCTCCTGCCCTTTGTGGAAAATCAGGGATGCTTCCAGTGTCCCTAGTGAGCATGTGTGCAGGAAGTGGATCCATCTGCAACTACTGGCGACCCGCATTATGGAGATGGAGCTGCAGGAGAATTCACTGTGGAGCATCCATAATGCTGAGGAAGTCGTGGATAACATGTTTAGCGAGGTGGTCACACCGCAGATAATAGCTGCACAGGCAGAAAAGGGATGTGTGACCACCAGACAGAGTAGTAGGCACAGGCAGGTAGTGCAGGAGTCCCCTGTGGCCACCACCCCTCAAACAGATAGACCACTTTGGATACTGTTGGGGGGGATGACCTCCCAGGGGAAAGCAGCAACAGCCAGGCCCATGGGACCACAGAGGGCTCTGCCGCACAGCAGGGCAGGAAAAGGGGTGGAAGAGCTATCGTGATAGGAAATTCTATCGTAAGGGGTGCAGGTAGGCGTTTCTGTGGCCGCAAAAGAGGCACCAGGATTGTATGTTGCCTCCCTGCTGCGAGGGTCAAGGATGTCTCGGAGTGGCTGCAGGAAATTCTGAAAGGAGAGAGTGAGCAGCCAGAGGTCGTGGTCCATATTGGTGCTAACGACATAGACAGGAAGAGAGCTGAGGTCCTGCACAGTGAATATAGGGAGTTAAGCAGAAGGTTAAAAAGTAGAACCTCTAGGGTTAATCTCAGGATTTGGCCTAACCATCAGCCTCAAGAAAATGATCATCATGGGACAGGATGTCAGAAATGCTCCATCCATCAATATCGGCGGCCACGCTCTGGAAGTGGTTCAAGAGTTCACCTACCTAGGCTCAACTGTCACCAGTTACCTGTCTCTAGATGCAGAAATCAACAAGCGCACGGGAAAGGCTTCCACTGCTATGTCCAAACTGGCCAAGAGAGTGTGGCAAAATGGCGCACTGACACGGAACACAAAAGTCCGAGTATATCAAGCCTGTGTCCTCAGTACCTTGCTCTATGGCAGCGAGGCCTGGACAACGTATGTTAGCCAAGAGCGACGTCTCAATTCAGTCCATCTTCACTGCCTCCGGAGAATACTTGGCATCAGGTGGCAGGACCTTATCTCCAACACAGAAGTCCTCGAGGCGGCCAACATCCCCAGCTTATACACAATACTGAGTCAGCGGCGGTTGAGATGGTTTGGCCATGTGAGCCGCATGGAAGATGGCAGGATCCCCAAAGACACTTTGTGCAGCGAGCTCGCCACTGGTATCAGACCAACCGGCCGTCCATGTCTCCGCTTTAAAAACGTCTGCAAATGCGACATGAAGTCCTGTGACATTGATCACAAGTCGTGGGAGTCAGTTGCCAGCGATCGCCAGAGCTGGCGGGCAGCCATAAAGGAGGGGCTAAAGTGTGGCAATTCGAAGAGACTTCACAGTTGGCAGGAAAAAAGGCAGAAGCGCAAGGGAAGAGCCAACTATGTGACAGCCTCGACAGACAAATGTTTCTGCAGCACCTGTGCGAGAGCCTGTCACTCGAGCATTGGCCTTTTTAGCCACTCCAGGCTCTGCTGCACAAACCACTGACCACCTCCAGGCGCTTACCCATTGTCTCTCGAGGTCAGGAGGCCAAAGACAAAGAAGAAGAAGAATCTCAGGATTACTCCCTGTGCCACGTGCTAGTGAGGATAGGAATAGGAGGATTAAGGAAATGAAAGTGTGACTGAAGAGCTGGTGTAGGCGGGAGGGCTTCAGCTACTTGGATCATTGGGATCTCTTCTGCTGCAGAGGTGACCTGTTGAAGAGGGTCGGCTTGCATCTAAACTGGAAGGGGACCAATATCCTTGCGGGGAGGTTTGTTAGTACTACTCGGGAGGGTTTAAACTAGTCTTGCAGAGAGATGGGACTCAAAGTAGTAGTCTCTCCGATGACATAGTTAAGGTAAATGTAGAGGTTAATGCAAGCAAGTCCAGTAGGCGGGCCTGGCAGTGGCCTGACAGGGAGCGTGGAAGGTCTGGTCGACTAAACTGCAAGTGGTTAGCACCGCAGCCTCACAGCTCCAGGGACCCGGGTTCGATTCTGGGTACTGCCTGTGCGGAGTTGTGTCTGCGTGGGTTTCCTCCGGGTGCTCCGGTTTCCTCCCACATGCCAAAGACTTGCAGGTTGATAGGTTAATTGGCCATTATAAATTGCCCCTAGTATAGGTAGGTGGTAGGGAAATATATTGGGACAGGTGGGGATGTGATAGGAATATGGGATTAGTGTAGGATTAGTATGAATGGGTGGTTGATGGTCGGCACAGACTCGGTGGGTCGAAGGGCCTGTTTCAGTGCTGTATCTCTAAACTAAACTACTTTAATGCAAGACGCCTTACAGGTAAGGCAGATGAACTCAGAGCATGGATCAGTACATGGGATTGTGATATTATAGCTATTACAGAAATGTGGTTGAGGGATAGGCAAGACTGGCGGCTCAATGTTATGGGGTACCGATGCTTCAGTTGGAGGGAAGAGAGGATGGGGAGTTGCACAATTGATTAGGGAGTACATCACGGCAGTAGTTAGAGAGGATATCCTGCGGGGAACGTCCAGTGAGGCCATATGAGTGGAGCTCAGAAATAAGCAAGAGGTGATCTCTTTGATGGGATTATACTGTAGGCCCCCCAATAGTCAGAGGGAATTGGAGGAGCATACATGTAGGGAAATCACAGATAGGTGTAGGAATTATAAGGTTGTAATAGTAAGTGATTTTAACATTCCTAATATTGACTGGGACTGCCTTGGTGCCAAGGGATCAGATGGGCAAGAATTTGTTAAGTGTGTCCAG
The DNA here is from genome assembly GCF_036365525.1 of Heterodontus francisci. NCBI lineage: Eukaryota > Metazoa > Chordata > Chondrichthyes > Heterodontiformes > Heterodontidae > Heterodontus > Heterodontus francisci. The sequence goes on along the minus strand of NW_027140589.1, from coordinate 3,649,148 downwards.
GATAGTTTTATGAAACAGTATGTGGATGGCCCTACGAGAGAAAAGGCTACACTCGACCTCCTCTTTGGAAATGAGGATGGGCAGGCGGATGATGTGTTAGTGAGGGAGCACTTTGGGACCAGTGACCATAACTCTATTAGCTTCAAGATAGTTATGGATGAGGATAGGACTGGTCCTCAGGTTGAAGTCCTAAATTGGAGGAAGGTTAATTTTGATGGCATCAGACAGGAACTCTCAAAAGTTGAATGAAAGGGGCTGTGTACAGGTAAAGGGACGTTTGGCAAGTGGGCGGCTTTTAAAAGAGAGATAGGAAGAGTTATGGGCTGGCATATTCCTGTTAGATGGAAGGGCAAGTATGGCAAGTTTAGGGAACCTTGGTTGATGAGGGATGTTCAGGGTGTGGTCAGGACAAAGAAGGAGGCATATGTCAGGTATAGGCAGCGGGGATCAAATGAGTCCCTCGAGGAATAGAGTGGATGTAGGAGTGCACTCAAGAAAGAAATTAGGAGGGAGAAAAGGGGCCATGAGATTTCCCTGGCAGATAAGATAATGGAGAATCCTAAAATATTCTTTAAGTATATTAAGAGTAAAAGGGTAGCTAGGGAGAGAGTCGGTCCCCTTAAGGATCAGTGTGGTAATCTACGGGTGCAGCCACGGGAAATGGGCGAGGTCTTAAATGAATACTTCTCGTCTTGATTTACCATGGAGACAACATGGAAGCTAGTGAGTTCAACGGAGGGAACAGTGATATCCTGGAGCATATCAACATTACAAAGGAGGCGGTGTTGGAGGTTTCGAAGCGCATTAAGGTAGATAAATCCCCAGGGCCTGACCAGGTGTATCCTAGGATGCTATGGGAAGAAAGGGAGGATATTCCTGGAGTCCGAGCAGAGATTTTTGCATTATCGTTAGCCATGGGTGAGGTACCGGAAGACTGGAGGATAGCTAATGTTGTGCCTTTATTTAATAAGGGCAGCAGTGATAAGCCAGGGAACAAAAGGCCGGTGAGCCTTACATCAGTGGTGGGAAAGTTACTGGAAGGGATTCTGACAGACAGGATTTATATGCATCTGGAAAGGCAACGTCTGATTAGGGATAGTCAGCATGGCTTTGTGCATGGGAATCATGTCTCAGGAATTTGATTGAGTTTTTTGAGGAGGTGACCAAGAGGATTGACAGGGGCAGGGCGAAGGACGTTGTCTACATGGACTTTAGCAAGGCCTTTGACAAGGTCCCGCATGGTCGGCTGGTCCAGAAGGTTCAAACACATGGGATCCAGGATGTGCTAGCCAATTGGATACAAAATTGGCTTGGTGAGCGGATGGTAGTGGGGGGTTGTTTTTCAGATTGGAGGCTGGTGACCAGTGGTGTGCCACAGGGATCGGTTCTGGGTCCTCTCTTGTTTGTCATATATATTAATGACTTGGATATGAATGTAGGGGGCATGATTGGTAAGTTTGCAGATGATACAAAAATTGATGGGATAGTAGAAAGTGAAGAAGGTTGTCTAAGGTTACAACAGGATATAGATAAACTTGGAAAGTGGGCAAGGGATTGGCAAATGGAATTTAATGCAGCCAAGTGCGAAGTGATGCATTTTGGGAAGTTAAACCAGTGCAGTACATATACAGTGAACGACAGGGCCTGGGGAGTGTTGTTGAGCAGAGAGACCTTGGGGTGCAAGTGCATAGTTCCCTGAATGTGGCAACACAGGTAGACTGGGTGGAGAAGAAGGTGTATGGCATGCTTGTCTTCATCAAATGCGGCATGGAGTGCAAGAGTTGGGACGTCATGTTACAGTTGTACATAACATTGGTTATTCCGCATTTGGAGTACAGTGTGCAGTTCTGGTCGCAGCACGACAGGAAAGATGTGATTAAGCTAGAGAGGGTGCAGAAAAGATTCATAAGGATGTTGCCTGGTTTGGAGGGCTTGAGCTATAAAGTGAGATTGGGTAGGCTGGGTCTGTTTCCCCTGGAGCAAAGACGGCTGAGAGGGGACATGATGGAGGTATATAAAATTAGGAGAGGCATAGACAGAGCAGGTAGCCAGAGTCAGTTTCCCATGGTAGGGGTGACTTAAACTAGAGGGCATAGATTTCAGATGAAAGGGTGGAGGTTTAAAGGGGATTAAAAGGGTATTTTTTTTTCACACAAAGAATATTGCGTATCTGGAATGAGCTGCCAGAGGAGGTGGTGGAGGCAGGAACAGTAGCCACATTTAAGAGTCATCTGGACAGGTATTTGAATGAGCAAAGCATAGACGGATATGGAATTAATGCAGGCACGTGGAACCAGTATAGATCGGCATTGTGGTCGGCATGGACGCAGTGGGCCGAAGGGCCTGTTTCCATGCTGTACGAATCTATGACTCCAAGATGGAGAGTGAAGTAGTTGATTCTGAGACTAATGTCGTGAATCTTAATAAAGGAAAGTATGAAGGTATGAAGCACGAGTTGGCTATGATGGATTGGGAAACGTTACTTAAAGGGATGATGGTGGAAAGGCAATGGCAATATTCAAACAGTGCATTGATGAACTGCAACAATTGTTTACTCCTGTCTGGCGCAAAAGTAAAATGGGAAAGGTAGCCAAACCATGGCTTACAAGGAAAATTAGAGATAGTATTAGATTCACGGAAGAGGCATATACATTCGACAGAAAGAAGCAACAGACTTGAGGATTGGGAGCAGTTTAGAATTCAGCAAAGGAGGACCAAGGGGTTGATTAATCAGGGGAAAATAAAGTACATGAGTAAGCTTGCGGGGAACATACAACCTGACTGTAAAGGTTTTTGTAGGTATGTGAAGAGGAAAGGATTGGGTCAGACAAATGTAGGTCCTTACAGTTAGAAACATGGGAATTTATTATGGGAAACAAAGAAATGGCTAACCAACTAAATGCATACTTTGATTCTGTCTTCACAAAGGATGGCACAAATATCTTACCAGAAATGTTGGGGAACACAGGGTTTACTGAGAGGAAGGAACCGAAGGAAATCAGTATTAGTAGAGAAATTGTGTTGGGGAAGTTGATGGGATTGAAGGCTGATAAATCCTCAGGGCCTGATAATCTACATCCCAGATTACTTAAAAAATTGACCCTAGAAATACTGGATGCATTGGTGGTCATCTTTCAAGATTCTATAGACTTTGGAACAGTTCCAGCTGATTGGAGGGCAGCTAATGTAATTCCACCATTTAAAAAGGGAGGTAGAAATAAAGCAGGGCATTATAGACAAGTCAGCCTGACGTCGGTAGTGGGGAAAATTCTGGAGTCCATTATCAAAGTTTTTTATGGCAGAGCACTTGGAGAACAGTGTTAGAATCGGATAGAGTCAGCATGGATTTACGAAAGGGAATCATGCTTGATAAATCTATTAGAATTCTTCGAATATGTAACTAATAGAGTTGATGATGGGGAGCCAGAGAATGTGGTTTATTTGGACTTTCAGAAGGCTTTCGACAAAGTCCCACATAAGAGATTAATGAGTAAAATTAAAGCGCATGGGATTAGTGGTAGTGTATTGCGATAGATAGAAAATTGGTTGGCAGATGGAAAAAAAGTGTCGGGATAAACGGATCTTTTTCCAAATGGCAGGCAGTGATTAGTGGGGTACCACAGGGATCGGTGCTGGGACACCAACTATTCACACTCCATATTAATGATTTAGATGAGGGAACTAAATGTAATATCTCCAAATTTTCAGAAGACACAAAACTGGGTGGGAGGGTGAGTTGTGAGGAGAATGCAGAGAGGCTTCAGGGTGATTCGGACAAGTTGAGTGAGTGGGCTATTGCATGGCAGATGCAGTATAATGTGAATAAATGTGAGGTTATCCACTTTGGTAGCAAAAACAGGAAGGCAGCTTATTATCTGAACAGCTACACACTGAGAGAGGGAAATATGCAGCGATACATGGGTGTTCTCGTACACCAGTCACTGAAGGTAAGCATGCAGGTGCAACAGGTGGTAGAAAAAGGTGAATGTTCTGTTGGCCTTCATAGAGACAGGATTCGAGTACAGGAGCAGGGATGTTTTGCTGCACTTATACTGGGCCTTGGTGAGCCCGCACTTGGAATATTGTGTGCAGTTTTGTTTTCCTTCTCTGAGAAAGGATGTTCTTGCTATAGAGAGAGTGCAACGAAGGTTTATCAGAGTGATTCCTGGGATGGCGGGACTCACGTATGAGGAGAGTTAGGATTATATTCGCTGGAGTTCAGAAGAGTGAAGAGGGATCTCATAGAAACCGATAAAATTCTAACAGGATTTGACAGGGTAGTTGCAGGAAGGATGTTCCCGATGGTGGGGGAGTCCAGAACCAGGGGTCATAGTCTAAGGATACGGGGTAAACTTTTCAGGACTGAAATGAGGAGAAATTTCTTCACCCAGAGAGTGGTGAGCTAGTGAAATTACGTCATCACTCCCATATCCAAGAGGGATTGGAATATGCTGGCCAGTGCCTCTGCTACTTCCACCATTCCATCCCTCAGCAACCCTCATACATCCCATCCAGACTGGGTAAATTATCTACTTTATTGTGGGACAAAAAGTATTGGATTGAAAAGGGTTAACTGAATCTGTTTGTTCAGTGACTGTAATTAATGTCAGTCTCCATGCACCCTAATTGTGTCATTGGAAGTTTTCCATCTTCTATTAATAAGGGGCTTCCATGTGTTATCCCATCGTTTCAGCCGGAACATCAGCCCCGGCACAACAGAGATCAGTGGCTCCAGAGAGAGAGAAAGGATAGATCAGAATCTGAGAACAAATGACTGGAATGTTGCAGCACTTGGTCATAATCTGAGAACAATAGATTGGAATGTTACAACAATGGGTCAGAATCTGAGAACAATAGATTGGAATGTTACAACAATGGACAGGAGTTTATCCTCGGAACTTTACTACCTTTCTACATATTATGATCGGTACTCATTAAACTTCCGTATCTATCTCGCACTGAAGATTATTCAATACATTTACTATCCCATCCTGGCTATTATTGGTGTCCCTGGTAAGTCTCTCTATCTAGCTATTAATTCTATAAACCAAGTTTAACAGCATTACTGCTCCTGTAATTTGCTCTGCCCTTTTTGTTGCCGTTGTATTCCTGGTGAATATGTCCAGCTATTAGCTCTATAAACCATTGCCAACTGTATTACAGTTCTTGTCATTTAATCTCTCATCTTTGCTGCCCTTGCTGTCTCTATTTCCGTCTAGGAGATCTGTAAACCCTGTTTTACTGAAATACTGTTCTGTTATGTAAATTTTGGGAAGACTGAAGCCAGTGTCATTGGTCTCCATCACAAACTCCATCCCCTATCTGTGAGACAAATACACCACCCTGCCCAATACTGAGGCTGAACCAGACTGTTTGCAATCGGTGTGTTCTATTTAAACCTGAGCTGAGTCCATCTCCATATTCTCTCCATTACCAACCCTGTCTATGACCACCTCTGTCATATCCCCCATCTCCACCTCTGTCTCAGCCTATCTGCTGCATAAACCCTCACCTATACCTTTGTTGAATCCACACTTGACTATTCCAATTCTATCCTGGTCACCCTCCCAGTTATAAACCTCCATAAACCACAGCCCATCCAGATCTCTGCTGCCTGTATTCTAACTCACACCAAATCCCGATCACCCATCACCCCTGTGCTCACTGATCTACATTGGCTCCTGGTCTGGCAGCACCTTAATTTTAACATTCTCATCCTTGTGTTTGAATCCCTCCATGGCCTCACCCCTCCAATTAGTCCCATTCTCCTGCCCATTCTCATATTCCTGAAAATGTTTTGACTTCAATCTTTTCCCATTTCTCCTTTTAAAGTGAATTCCTTTCCCTCTGTATCTGTCCCGAGCCACTATTTAGACTCTATAGCACTACTGGTGCTGACGGTACAGAAGCTGGGATCCATAGAGAGATGTGAGCTGCTCAGCCAGGCACTTCCAGTGCGGCCTGCACAGTGCCCCAAGCTGGGCAGGGCTCTAGTTCAATCGTAACATGTATGTGTTGTTGAGCTGAGGATGGTTTTAAATGTGATGTCAATGTACCATACCGGCAGTATTGATGTACGTCTTTGAAACTTGGTCTGTGCATGTCCACTGACTGCTTGTGTTAGTCACTTTCAGCTGAACATATATTCAGCAGCATGAGGATTATGCATAACATAATATCTAGTATTATTTAAAAGGACCAGGCATCCAACTTACAGGTGAGGGGCTTTTGACTTACTTCTATTATTGTAAAGTTAGTGGAGGTGCTGTGGATGGTTTGTTGGAGGTTGTGTTGTGAGCTGCTGCAGACATTCATGGAGGACAGAGGATTTGGTGACCCAACTCTGCACGAGGTATGGCCTATCAGGGGAAAACAGCAGCAGCCAGAGCAGTTGCACCACGGCTGGCACTGTTGCTCAGCAGGGAGGGACAAAGCGCAGAAGAGCAATAGTTATAGGGGACTTTATAGTCAGGGGCACAGATATGCCCTTCTGTGGGCGTGAACGAGACTCCAGGATGGTATGTTACCTCCCTGGTGCCAGGGTCAAGGATGTCTCTGAACGGACAGGAGGCATTCTGAAGGGGGAGGGTGAACAGCCAGAGGTTGTGGTACACATCTGTAGCAATGACATAGGTAGGAAGAGTGATGAGGTCCTGCAGGGGTAGTTTAGGAAGTTAGGGAGTCAGTTACAAAACAAGACATCGAGGTTTGTAATCGCTGGATTCCTCCCTGTGCCACGTGCCAGTGACTCCAGAAATAGGAAGATAGTGCAGCGAAACACGTGGCTGAGCAGCTGGTTTAGGAGGCACGGTTTCAGATATCTGGACCATTGGGCTCTCTTCAGGGACAGATGGGACCTGTACAAGAAGGACGGTTTGCATATAAACTGGAATTGCACTGATATCCTGGCTGCAAGGTTTGCTAGCGTCACTCGGAAGGGTTTAAACTACTGTGGCAGGGGGGTGGGAACCAGAGCAGGAGGACAGCTAGTGAAATAAATGAGGAGGACATAGTAAATAAGGCCAGTAGGACGAAGAGGAAGAGCAGGAACTGAGATGTTGCTGAGTACAGCGGGACTGGTGGTCTGAAGTGCATTTGTTTCAATGCGAGAAGTATAACAGGTAAGGCAGATGAACTTAGAACTTGGATTAGTACTTGGAAATATGATGTTGTTGCTATTACAGAGACTTGGTTGAGGGAAGGGCAGGATTGGCAGCTAAATGTTGCAGGCTTTAGAAGCTTCAGGCGGGATAGAGGGGAATGTAAAAGGGGTGGGGGAGCTGCATTACTGTTTAAGGAGAATATCACAGTTGTACTGCGGGAGGACACCTCAGATGGGTCATGCAGCGAGGCAATATGGGTGGTGCTCAGGAATAGGAACTTGGGGGTTTACTACAGGCCTCCCAACAGCCAACGGGAGGGAGAGGAGCAGATATGTAGACAGATTTTGGAAAGATGGAAAGGTAACAGGGTTGTAGTGGTGGGTGATTATAACTTCCCCTATATTTACTGGGATTCGCTTTGTGCGGCTTGGATGGGGCAGAATTTCTGAGGAGCATCCAGGCGGGCTTCTTGAAACAGTATGTAGATAGTCCAACTAGGGATGGGGCCATTCTGGACCTGGTATTGTGGAATGAGCCCGGCAAGGTGGTCGAAGTTGTCGTGGGGGAGCATTTCGGGAACAGTAACCATAATTCCATAAGTTTTAACGTACTTGTGGATAAGGATAAGAGTAGTCCTCGGGTGAAGGTGCTAAATTAGGGGAAGGCTAATTACAACAATATTAGGCAGGAACTGAAGAATTTAGATTGGGGGCGGATGTTTGAGGGTAAATCAACATCTGACATGTGGGAGTCTTTCAAACGTCAGCTGATTAGAATCGAGGACCGGCATGTTCTGGAAGAAAGACAAGTTTGGCAAGTTTCGAGAAGCTTGGATAACACGGGATATTGTGAGCCTAGTCAAAAAGAAAAAGGAAGCATTTGTAAGGGCTGAAAGGCTAGGAACAGACGAAGCACTTGAGGAATATAAAGACACTTAAGCAAGGAGTTAGGAGGGCTGAAAGGGGTCATGAAAAGTCATTGGCAAACAGGATTAAGGAAAATCCCAAGGATTTTTATACATATATCAAGAGCAAGAGTGTAACCAGGGAAAGGGTTGGCCCACTCAAGGACAGAGATGGGAATCCATGTGTGGAGCCAGAGGAAGTGGGCGAGGTGCTCAATGCGTACTTTGCATCAGTATTCACCAAAGAGAAGGACTTGGTGGATGGTAAGCCTAGAGAAGGGAGTACAGATAGTCTCAGTCATTTCATTATCAATAAGGAGGAGGTGTTGGGTGTCTTGCAAAGCATTAAGGTAGATAAGTCTCCAGGGCCTGATGGGATCTACCCTAGAATACTGAGGGAGGCAAGGGAAGAAATTGCTGGCGCCTTGACAGAAATCTTTGCATCCTCATTGGCTACAGGTGAGGTCCCAGAGGACTGGAGAATAGCCAATGTTGTTCCTTTGTTTAAAAAGGGTGGCAATGATAATCCAGGAAATTATAGGCTGGTGAACCTTATGCCAGTGGTAGGGAAACTATTAGAGAGGATTCTTCCGTACAGGATTTACTCCCATTTGGAAACAAACGAACTCATTAGCGAGAGGCAGCATGGTTTTGTGAAGGGGAGCTCGTGTCTTACTAATTTGATTGAGTTTTTTGAGGAATTGACGAAGATGATTGATGAAGAAAGGGCAGTGGATGTTGTTTATATGGACTTTACTAAAGCCTTTGACAAGGTCCCGCATGGTAGACTGGTACAAAAGGTGAAGTCAAACAGGATCAGAGGTGAGCTGGCAAGTTGGATACAGAACTGGCTCCGTCATAGAAGACAGAGGGTAACAGTGGATGGGCGTTTTTCTGAATGGCGGGATGTGATTAGTGGTGTTCCGCAGGGATCACTCATGGGACCTTTGCTGTTTGTAGTATATATAAATGATTTGGAGGAAAATGTAGCTGCTCTGATTAGTAAGTTTGCGAACGAAACAAAGGTTGGTGGAGTTGCGGATAATGATGAGGATTGTCAGAGGATACAGCAGGATATAGGTCAGGTGGAGACTTGGGTGGAGAAATGGCAGATGGAGTTTAATCCAGAAAAATGTGAGGTAATGCATTTTGGAAGGTCGATTGCAGGTGGGAGGTATACAGTAAATGGCAGAACCCTTAGGAGTATTGACAGGCAGAGATATCTGGGCGTACAGGTCCACAGGTCACTGAAAGTGGCAACACAGGTGGATAAGGTAGTCAAGAAGGCATACGGCATGCTTATCTTCGTGGGCCAGGGCGTAGAGTATAAAAATTGGCAAGTCATGTTGCAGCTGTACAGAACCTTAGTTAGGCCACACTTGGAATATTGCATGCAATTCTGGTCGCCACACTACCAGACGGATGTGGAGGCTTTGGAGAGGGTGCAGAGGAGGTTTACCAGGATGTTGCCTGGTCTGGAGGGCATTAGCTATGAGGAGAGGTTGGAAAAGCTCGGATTTTTTTCACTGGAACGACGGAGGTGCAGGGGCTTCTCGGTGCCCGCTCCCTGTGGAGCAATCCAGTCAGTCCCATTCTCCCAGTCAGTCCCCGTATCCCTGCAAGTTCATTTCCTTCGGGTGTCCATCCAGTATCCTTTTGAAGTCATTGTCTCGAATGATGAAGCCCAAGATCTGATATGCTTCTCTAAACACGCTCCTAATATGTCCTGCCAACTTCAAAGATCAATGCATATGCTGCCCCAGGTCCCTCTGTCCCTGCACAATCTTGAGAACTGTGTCATTAAGTCTATATTACCTTCCTATTCCTTCTGACAAAATACATCACCTCACACTCCTCTGCATGAAATTCCACCTGCCACTTCTCTGTCCATTCTGCTAGCCTATCTATATCCTTCTACATGTGGTTTGTAACATCCTCACTGTTTACCACACCTCCAAGATTGGTATCATCGGAAATTTTTGAAATTCTACTCTGTATTCCAAGAGCCATGCCATTTATATATAGCAAAAGAAAAACAGTGGTCCTAAGCACTGACCCTTGGGGAACATCACTGTCGACCATCCCCCGGTCTGAAAAACAACCATTTAACACATTTCTCTTTTTCTTGTCCTCTGGACAATTTTTTTCCAATTGGATGCTATTCCATGAGCTTCAATTTTATCAACCAAGCTTCTGTGTTGTTCATCATCAAATAATTTCATAAAATCCACGTAGACAACATCCACCACATTCCCTTCATCAACCTCCTCTCATTTTCCGAATAAATTCAATTAGTTCATCATGCATGATCTGCCTTTTAGAAATCCGTGCTGACAATCCTTAATTAACTCAATCTCTCCAAGTGTGTGTTGTCCTTTTGCCCTGATTATTGTTTCTAAAACCTTACTCACCACTGATGTTAAACTAACTGGCCAGTAGTTGCGAGGCCTGTGTGTTGTCCATTGATAATTCTGGGAAGTGAGTGTGACCATCTATGTCATCAATTTCTCCCTCTGCAGGGAAAAGCAGGATGAGAGATCCCGTGGCTTTGTCAGGATAGCGGGATTCCTGATGGTTTCGGTTGATCTGCGGGGCCCCCATGTCAATGGGTTGAGGTACAGGAACTGGAAGAACTCTCACTCCATTAATGTACAGTTGGTGTGTGAGCATGCCCAGTACATCATGCTGGTGAATGTCCACTATCCTGGCAGCAGACACCATACATTCATTCTGAAGCAGTCAGCCGGTCCCAACACTGCGGGTCTCCATGCAGAACCAGAATGTGGCTCCTTGGAGACAAATGAAACCCCTCTAGACACAGCTCATGTTTCGACACCCCCAAACCACCTCCCACCGTCAACTTTTAGTTACGCAATTAACGTGTGTTATGTGAGCAATGGAGTCACCAGGAACATGGTGGAACAGACCATCGGTGTGATGAAGCAATGCTTCCGATGTCTGAACCGCTCGGGGAGAGCCCTCCAGTACACATTGGAGAAGGTGTCTGAGCTCATGGTGTTCTGCTGCACGCTTCTTTTCATCAGCAGCATGTGGACATAGGCATTGGCAGCAGGAATCCGGAGGCCACCTCAGGAGGTGGTGGGAGGGAAGATATTTCCTCGATGCCTTCGACCCGGACAGGCTGTCGGAGAGACCCTGCTAAGATTCCAGTTCCCATAAGCCAACTTCCCTTTCCCACCATGGATCCCCCATTCTCCACCATTACACCCATCTGAGACGCCCCATCACAGTGTCACCTTGGTCATCATCCTGTAATAAAAACATCAGAGAATTATTACAGCACAGAAGGACCAATTCAGCCTTTCGTGTCTGCCCTGGCTTTCCGAATGACCAATTCACGGAATGCCGTTCCCTGCATTCTCCCTGCAACCCTGCACATTCTTCCTTCTCACATAACAGTCTATTCAGCTTCAATTGAACCTGCCTCCACCATACTCTCAGGCAGTGCATTCCAGACTCTAACCACTCACTGTGTGAAAAAATATTTTCCTCAGGTCGTCTTTGCTTCTTTTACCCATGACTTTAAATCTGTGCCCTTTCGTTCTCGATCCTTTCACGAGTGGGAACTGTTTCTCTCTATCTACTCTGTCCAGACACCTCATGAATTTTGAAACCTCTAATAAAGCACCTCTCAGCCTTCTCCGAGGAAAACAGTCCTAACTTCTCCAGCCTATCTTCATAACTGAAAATCCTCATCCCGGGAATCATTCACGTGAATATTTTCTGCACAGTCTCCAATGCCCTCACGTCTTTCCTCAAGTGTGGCACCCAGAACTGGACGCAATGCCACAGCTGAGGCTGAAATAGAGTCTTATATAAGTTCAACATAACTTCCTTGCTCTTGTACTCTATGCCCCTATTAATAAAGCCCAGGATACTGCATGCTTTATTAAACACTTTCTCAACCTGTCCTGCCGCCTTCGATGACTTCTGCACATATACACACAGGTGTGCTCCTGCATACCCTATAGAATTGTACCTTTTATTGTATATTGTCTCCCCATGTTCTTCCTATCAACATGAATCACTTCACATTTCTCTGTATTGAACTTCATCTGCCACCTGCCTGCCCATTCCACCAACTTGTGTGTGTACTTTTGAAGTTCTACACTATCCTCCCCACAGTTCACAATTCTTCCAACTTCCGTATCAGCTGCAAACTTTGAAATTGTGCCTGCATACCCAGGTTTAGGTCCTTAATATATATCAGGAAAAGCAAGGATGTCTGGGGAACTCCACAACAAACCTTCCTCCAGCCTGTAAAACATCCATTAATTAGTTCCGAAGAAGAGTCACTGACCCGAAACGTTAACTCTGCTTCTCTTTCCACAGATGCTGCCAGACCTGCTGAGTGACTCCAGCATTTCTTGTTTTTGTTGCATTAATCATTAATGTTTGTTTCCTGTCACTTAGCTAATTTCGTATCCATGTTGCTACCGTCCCTTTTATTCCATGAGCTACAAGTTTGCTCACAGGTCTGTTGTGCGGCTTTGTATCAAAAGGTTTTTGCATGCAGGGAATAGTTAAATGTCTGGAATGCACTGCTTGAGAATGGTGGAGGCAGGTTCATTTGAAACTGAATAGACCGTTATATGAAAGTCAATGTACACCACATCAACAGATTTGCTCTCATCAACTTTCTCTGATACCACCTCAAACATCTCCAGCAAATTAGTTAAACATGATGTTCTCTCAAGAAATCCATGCTGGCTTGTTTAATTAACTCGCATTTGTCCATGTGACTATTTGCTTTGTCCAAGATTATTTATTTCTAGAAGTTTTCCCACCACCGAAGTTAAACTGACAGGCCTGTAGTTGCTGGCCTTATCTTTATACCCTTTTTGAACAAGGGTGTAACGTTTACAATTCTCCAGTCCTCTTGCATCACCCTCAAGTCTAAGGAAGACGGAAGAATTATGGCCAGTGCCTCTGCGATTTCCACCCTCACTTCCCTCAGTATCCTTGGATGCATCTCATCTTTTCCTGGTGCTTTATTCAATTTAAGTCCAGACAGCCTATCTAATACTTCCTCTTTATCAATTTTAAACCCCACTAGTGTCTGACTTACCTCCTCTTTCAACATTGCCTGGGTTGCATCTTGGAATCATAGACAGTTTATGGCACAGAGAGAGGCCACTTGGCCCATCGTGTCTATGCTGTCCAAAAAACGATCCATCCATTCTAATCCTATATTCCAGCATTTGATAGATTACAGCACTTGAGGTGCATATCCAGACACCTTTTGAATGAGTTGTTGGTTTCTGCCTCAACGACCATTTCGGACAGTGAGTTCCAGACTCTGACCACCCGCTGGGTGAAAAATAAAATCCGCAGCTCCCTTTTAATCTTTCTACCAATCACTTTAAGTCCATGCCCCCTCGTCACTGACCTCTTTGCTAAGGTGAATGGACCCTTCAGCTCCACTCCACCCAGGCCCCTCTCAGTTTTGTACATTTCAATCAGATTTACCCTCAGCCTTCTCTATTTCAAGGAGAACAGTCCCAGCCTGTCCAATCTTTCCTCATAGCTGCATTTTTCCAGTCCTCGCCACATCCTCATAAATCTCCTCTGCACCCTCTCGGGTGCAATTACATCTTTTCTGTAAAGCGGTGAGCAGAACTGCACACAGTACTCAAGTTGTGTGCTAACCAATGAGTTATAGAATTCTAGCATAACCTCCCTGGCCGTATATTCTATACCTCGGCTAATAAAGGAAAGGATTCCATATCTTCTTCCTTGGTAAAGACAGGTGGGAATTATTCATTTACTACCTCAGCTATATTCTCTGCCTCCATGTGCAAATCCCCTTTATGGTCCTGAGTCGGCCCCATTGTTCCTTTTACTACCCTATTAGTATTTAGATGCCAATAGAAAACTTTGGGATTTCCTTTAATGCTCGTCTCTTTTCCTGCTCTCTCTTTGATTCTCTTATTTGCTTTTTCACTTCCCCTCTGGACCTTCTGTATTCAGCCTGCTTCTCAATAGTATTTTCTACCTGATGTCCGTTATATCAGACATAAACTTGTCAACCTTTCGTGCGGCCTTCAAAGATCTGTCTGAATACACACCAAGTCTCTATGTTCCTGTCTCCTCATTTAAACAATACCCATTTGTTTCTGTTGCCTTCCCTTACACTTCTTACCCAAATGTCTCGCTTCATACTTCACTGTGTTAAATTACATCTGCCATGTTCCTGCCCATTTCACCAGTCAGTCTCCATCATCCTGAAGTCTGCTACTATCCTTCTCACTGTTTATTAACATTTCTGACTTTCCTGCCATCCGAAAACTTTGACATTATCCCCACTGTACACAAGCCCATTGCATTAACATACAACAATAGTGATCCCAACAGTGACCCTGGGGACCCCATTGACTACTTCCCTCCAGACTGAAGAATAACCATTCTTCACTACTCCCTACTTTCTGTCACTGCGCTAATTTCCCGCATGCTGACATTGAAAATAAAAGAACAGACTTCCATTTATGAAACGCCTTTCATGACCAATGTGATGTTCCAAAGTGATTTACAACCAATGAATACTTCTTAAAGCGAAGTCATTCTTGTAATGTAGGAAACAGGCAGACTATTTCTGCACAGCAAGCTCCCACAAGCAGCAATGTGATGATGATCAGATCTGTTTTTGCGATGCTTATTGAAGGATAAATATTGACAAAGACACCGGGAATAATTCCCCTGCACTGCTTCCACATAGTGCGATGGGATCTTTAACATCCACCTGAGAGGGCAGACTGCAACTTGGTTTAAAGTTTCATTCGATAGACTGCACCTCTGGCTGTGCAACACTCTCTCAGTGCTGCACTGCAATGTCAGCATTGATTCTTGTGATCAAGTCCTGCAGTGACACTTGATCCTGGAAGCTGGTGACTGAAAGGGGAAAGAGCTACAAACTGAGCCACGGCTGACATTAACCCTTTAATCCCATGTGTTTCTAATTCGGTAACACGGTTGTTATGTGGTACTTTCTCAAACGCCTGTGGAAAGGATAGGGATATTGTGAAAGTACAGGCAGGAGAAACATGTCTGTGCTGCCCCTTTCAAAGAGAAATCCAGTTAGTCCCACTCCCAGGCTTTTTCACTATATCCTTGCATTTTTTTCTCCTTCAGATATCTATCCAATTCCCTTTTGAGATCTACTATTGAATCTGTATCCATCAGCCTATCTGACAGTGCATTCCAAATCCAAACCACTCAGGAACAAATATCCTCATGTCTGCTTCTTTTACCAAATGCCTGAAATCTGTGTCTCTTGGACATTGGAAATAGTTTCTCTTTATTTAATTTATCTAAATCCTTCGAATGTTAAACACCTCAATCAAATCTCCTCTGAAAGTTCTCTGCTCTAAGCAGAACAACCCCAGCTACATAACTGTAATCCCTCATGCCTGGACAAATTCTAGTAAAACAGTTCTGTGCCCTCTCTGAAGGCTTCATGTCCTTCCTAAAGTGTGGTTCCCAGTATTCGACACAAGACTCCAGGTGCAGCTGAACTAGTATTTTATATATGTTTCACATAATGTCCTTGCTTTTGTTCTTTTTGCCTCTATTAATAAACCCAAGGATCCCATATATTTATTAACTGTCCAGTTAACCTTTCCTGCCACCTTCAAAGATTTGTGTACAAACACCCCAGGTGTCTCTGTTATTTCACCACCTTTATAGTTGTGCCATTTAACTTGTATTGTCCCTCTTCATTCATCCTTTCAGAATGTATTACCTCACACATCTGCAATGTCAATTAAATATTGAGAAGATTGAAGCCATTGTTTTCTGTCTCTGCTCCAAACATTTCCTAGTTACACACTCCATCCCTCTCCTTTGTAAATGTTTGAGACTAAGTAAAACGGTTCACAAACTTGTTTACATAGCTAACCTTGAGATCCCTTGAGATGAGCTTCCTACCGAATTTTCTCACCATCAGTAAAACGGCCTATTTCCACCCCCCGGTGGAGTTGCATTGCTGGTTAAAGAGGAAATTAACGCAATAGTGAGGCAGGATATTAGCTCTGACGATGCCGAATATGTATGGGTCGAGCTGAGAAACACTAAGGGGCAGAAAACGTTAGTGGGGGTTGTAGATAGACACCCAAACTGTAGTGCTGAATTTGCGAATGGCATTGAACAGGAAATTAGAGATGCATGCGATAAAGGAACATATGTAATTATGGGTTTCTTGAATCTGCATATAGATTGGGCAAATTAAATTGGTCACAATACATTGTGGAGGAATTCCTGGGGAATATGCGGGATGGTTTTCAGGACCAATTCTTTCAGGAACCAACTGAAGAACAGGCTATCCTAGACTGGTTATTGTGTAATGAGAGAGGAATAATTGACAATCTAGTTGTGCGAGATCCCTTGGGGATGAGCGACCATAATATGATAAAATCCTTCATCATGATGGAGAGTGACCTAGTTGATTCTGAGACTAAGGTCGTAAATCTTAATAAAGTAAGCTACGAAAGTATGAGGCATAAGTTGTCGATGATACATTGGGAAACGTTACTTAAAGAGATGACCCTGGATAGGCAATGGCAAACATTCAAAGAGCGCATGGATGAACTGCAACAATTGTTTACTCCTGTCTGGCGCAAAGTTAAACGGAAAAGGTAGCCAAATCATGGCTTACAAGGAAAGTTCGAGATAGCATTAGATCCAAGGATGAGGCATATAAATTCGCCAGGAAAAAACAACAGACCTGAGGATTGGGAGCAGTTTAAAATTCAGCAAAGGAGCACCAAGGGATTGATCGAGAAGGGGAAAATGGAGTACGAGAGTAAGCTTGCGGGGAACATAAAAACTGACTGCAAACGAATCTATATGTATGTGAAGCGGAAAAGATTGGCGAAGACAAATGAAGGTCCGTTACAGTCAGAAACAGGGAAATTTATTATGGGAAACAAAGAAACGGCTGACCAACTAAATGCATCCTTTAGTTCTGTCTTCACAAAGGAGGACACAAATATCATACCAGAAATGTTGGTGAATACAGGGTTTAGTGAGAGAGAGGAACTGAAAGAAATCAGTATTAGTAGAGAAATGGTGTTGGGGAAGTTGATGGCATTGAAGGCCGATAAATCCCCAGGGCCTGGTAATCTACATCCCAGAGTACTTAAGGAAGTGGCCCTAGAAATAATGGATGGATTGGTGGTCATCTTCCAAGATTCTATGGACTCTGGAACAGTTCCTACAGATTGGAAGGTAGCTAATGTTATCCTACTATTAAAAAAGGGAGGTAGAGAGAAAGCAGGAAATTGTAGACCAGTCAGCCTGACATCGGTCGTGGGGAAAATCCTGGAGTCCATTATCAAATATTTTGCAGCAGAGCACTTGGAGAATAGTGGTAGAATCGGACAGAGTCAGCATGGATTTATGAAAGGGAAATCATGCTTGATAAATCTACTAGCATTCTTCCAGGATGTAACTAGTAGAGTTGATGAGAGGGAGCCAGTGGGTGTGGTTTATTTGCATTTTTAGAAGGCTCTCGACAAAGTTCCACGTAAGGGTTTAGCATGTAAAATTAAAGTGCACGAGACTGTGGGTAGTGCATTGCAATAGATAGAAAATTGGTTGGCAGACAGGAAACAAAGCATTGGAACATACAGAGCTTTTTGTGAATGGCAGGCAATGACTAGTGGGGTACCGCAGGGATCGGTGCTAGGACCCCAGCTGTTCACAATATATATGTTAATGATTTAGATGAGGAAACTAAATGTAATATCTCCAAATTTGCAGATGATACAAAATTGAGTGTGAGGGTAAGTTGTGAGGAGGATGCAGAGAGGCTTCAGGGTGATTTGGACAAGTTGAGTGAGTGGGCAAATGCATGGCAGATGCAGTATAATGTGGATAAATGTGAAGTTATCCACTTTACTAGCAAAAACAGGAAGGCAGATTATTATCTGAACGGCTATAAACTGAGAGAGGGGAATATGCAGCGAGACCTGGGTGTTCTGGTACACCAGTCACTGAAGGTAAGCATGCAGGTGCAACAGGCGGTAGAAAAAGGCGAATGTTATGATGACCTTTATAGAGACAGGATTCGAGCACAGGAGCAGGGATGTTTTGCTGCAATATACAGGGCCTTGGTGAGGCCGCATTTGGAATGTTGTGTGCAGTTTTGGTCTCCTTATCTGAGGAAGGATGGTCTTGCAAGAGGGAGTGCAGTAGAGTTTTACCAGTCTGATTCCTGGGATGGCGGGACTGCGGTATGAGGAGAGATTGAGTCGGTTAGGACTGTATTCACTGGAATTCAGAAGAGTGAGGAGGGATCTCATCGAAACCTATAAAATTCTAACATGACTTGACAGGGTAGATGCAGGAAGGATGTTCCCGATGGTGAACCACTCCTGAACCACAGGATATGGGGTAAAACTTTCAGGACTGAGATGAGGAGACGTTTCTTCACCCAGAGAGTGGTGAGCCTGTGGAAACCTGTCATCACGCCCATATCCAAGGGGATTGGAAGGTTCTGGCCAGCGCCTCTGCTATTTCCCCCATTCCTTCCCTCAGCAACCCTCATACACCCCATCCAGACTGGATAAATGTTCAACTTTATTGTGGTACAAAAGTGTTGGATTGAAAAGGGTTAACTGAATCTGTTTGTTCCGTGACTGTACATAATGTCAGTCTCCATGGACCCTAATTGTGTCACTGGACGTTTTCCATCTCCTATTAATAAGGGGCTTCTTTCAATGTGTTATTCCATAGTGTCAGTGGGAACATCAGCCCCGGCACTTACAGAGATCAGCTGCTCCAGAGAGATAGAGAGAGGATAGATCAGAATCTGAGAACAAAAGACTGGAATGTTACAACAATGGGTCAGAATCTGAGAACAATAGATTGGAATGTCACAACAATGGACAGGAGTTTATCCTCGGATCTTTACTCTCTTTCAACATATTATGATCGGTTCTCATTAAACTCTCTTATCTATCTCGCACTGAAGATTATTCAATACATTTACTATCCCATCCTGGCTATTATTGGTGTCCCTGGTAAGTCTCTCTATCTAGCTATTAATTCTTTAAACCATGTTTAACTGCATTGCTGCTCCTGTAATTTACTCTGCCCTTCTTGCTGCCGTTGTATTCCTGGTGAATATCTTCAGCCATGAGCTCTATAAACCATTGTCAGCTGTATTACAATTCTTGTCATATACTCGCTCATCGTTGCTGCTGTTGCTGTCTCTATTTCAGGCCAGGAGATCAGTAAACCCTGTTTCACTGAAATACTGTTCTGTTATGTAAATTTTGGAAAGACTGAAGCCAGTGTCATTGGTCTCCATCACAAACTCCATCCCCTATCTGGGAAGCACATACTCCACCCTGCCCAATATCCGAGGCTCAACCAGACATTTTACAACTTCTGTGTTATATTTCAACCTAAGCTAAGTTCATCTCCATATTCTTTTCATCACCAACCCTGCCTAATACCACCTCTGTGATATCACCCCTCGCCACCACTGCCTCAGCCCATCTACTGCGTAAACCCTTATCTGCATCACTGTTAGATACACAGCTGACTATTCCAATTCCATCTTGGTCACCCTCCCAGTTATAAACCTCCATAAACCACAGCCCATCCAGAACTCTGCTGCCTGTATCCTAACTCACACCAAATCCCGATCACCCATCACCCCTGTGCTCACTGATCTACATTGGCTCCTGAACTGGCAACACCTTATTTTCAATATTCTCTTTCTTGTGTTTGAATCTCTCCATGGCCTCACCCCTCCATTTATTCACTTTCCCCAGTCCATTTCACATATTCCTGCAAATCTTTCGACTTCAATCTTTTTTCATTTCTCCTTGTAAAGTGAATTTATTTCCCTCTGCATCTGTCCCGAGCCACGATTTTGCACTCTGCAGCAAGACTGCTGCTGACGGTACAGAATTGGGATCCATAAAGAGATGTGAATCGCACAGCTGGCCACTTACGGTGCGGTCTGCACAATATCCCATGCAGAGCGGGGCTCCAGCCCAGTCGTATCATCTATGTGCTGTCAGCATGGTCTTCACAGCCGGCCACTTCTACTGTGGCCTGCACAATATCACATGCTGGGCAGGGCTCTAGCTCAATTGTACCTTGTATGTGTTGTTCTTTTGAGGGTGGATTTGAAAGTGATGTCAATCTGCCATTCCGGCAGCTTTGATGTCCTTCTTTGAAAGTTGGTCTGTGCATGTCCACCGAACGCCTGTGTTAGTCAATGTCAGCTGAACATACATTTAGCATCACAATGAATCCCCTCTAATGTTATTTAAAAGGGCCAGGCATCCAGCTTACCGGTGACGGGCTTTTGACTTACTTCTGCTATTGTAATCTTAGTGGAGGTGCTGTCGATGGTTTTCTGGAGGTTGTGTTGTGAGCTGCTGCAGACATTCAGGGAGGACAGAAGATTTGGTGACCCAAATCTGGACAAGGAATGGGGACTATATTTACAGTGTCTTTGGGTCTATGACATGACCAACAAATGGAGCAGAGGCTGCAGAGAGGGGAAGCTCTGTAAAGAGGGAGGAGGAGGGGGCTTTGCCCTACCCACCCCGGGTTTTTCAAGAGCGCTTTTCCTACCTACACCTAACCCAGGAGCAGTGCGTGAGGTGGCTCTGATTCAATAAGGATGTGGTCACATAGCAGTGTCACCTCCTGTAACACGACCTGGAGCCTCACAGCAGGGTGAGGAAGGAGCTGTCAGTGGCCGTTAAAGTCACAGTTTCATTCAACTTCTGTGTATCTAGATCTTTCCAGACAGGAGCAGGAGACGTATCCAACATAGAGTCACAGAGAGTGAATTAGTCATTTGCGGCACTGAAGGTGGTCATTCGGCCCCTCCATGCCAGCTCTCCCTGGAACAATCCAGTCAGTCCCAATCCCCCGCTCAGTCCCCGTATCCCTGCAAGTTCATTTCCTTCTGGTGTCCATCCAGTTTCCTTTTGAAATCATTAATTGCCTCAGCGTCCACCACCCTCATGGGCAGTGAGTTCCAGCTTATTACCATCCACTGTCATAAAATGTT
Source organism: Heterodontus francisci (assembly GCF_036365525.1). Taxonomy (NCBI): domain Eukaryota; kingdom Metazoa; phylum Chordata; class Chondrichthyes; order Heterodontiformes; family Heterodontidae; genus Heterodontus; species Heterodontus francisci. The sequence continues at coordinate 3,628,084 of NW_027140589.1, read as the reverse complement.
CCTCCTCATATTCCCCCTGCATCTCTTACCCAAAACCTTCCATCTGTGTCCCCAAGTCCGTGTTTCATCAGTTAATGGGAACAGTTTTTCCTTGTCTGTCTTATCTAAACTTATCATAATCTTGTACACCTCTACCAAAGCTCTCTAAATCTCCTTTTCTCCAGGGAGAACAACTCCATCTTCTCCAAACTAACCTTGTCGCGCAACCCCCATCCCTGAAACCATTTTTGTAAATCTCCTCTGCATCCTCTCAAGGACCTTCACATCCTTCCAAAAGTGTGGTGACCAGAACTGGACACAGTTCTCTAGTTGAGGCCCAACCACAGCTTTATAACGTTTCAGCATAACTTCCCTGCCTTTGTATCTTTGTCTGTAATTATGAAGCCCAAGATCTGATATGATTTGCTGAACACCCTCCTAATATGTCCTGCCACCTTCAAGGATCAGTGCATATGGAGGCCCAGGTCCCTCTGTTCCTGCACAATCTTTAGTAATGTGTCATTAAGTCTACATTGCCTTCCTATTCCTTCTGACAAAATACATCACCGCACACTGCTCTGTAATAAATTCTACCTGCCACTTCTCTGTCCATTCTGCCAGCCTATCTAAGTTCTGTTGCCGATGGTTTGTATCATCCTCCCTGTTTATCACACCTACAAGATTGGGATCATCGGAAAATTTTGAAATTCTACTTTGCATTCCAAGGTGCATGTCATTTATATATAGCAAGGAAACAAAATCAGCGTTCCTAGCACTGACCCTTGGGGAACATCACTGTCTACCATCCTCCTGTCTGAAAAACAGCCATTTAACACAAGAATCTTTTTGCTGTCCTTTGGACAATTTTTGATCCAATTGGATGCTATTCCATGAGCTTCAATTTTGTTAACCAAGCTCTGTGTGGTTCTTCATCGAATACTTTACTAAAATCCAGGGAGACAACATCCACCACATTCCCTTCATCAACCTTCTCTGATCATCGAAATCAATTCAATTAGTTCATCAAGCATAATCTGCCTTTTAGAAATCCGTGCTGACAATCCGTAATTAACTCAAATCTCTCCAAGTGTGTGTTGTCCTTTTTCACTGATTATTGTTTCTAAAGCCTTACTCACCACTGATGTTAAACTAACTGACCAGTAGTTACTCGTCTTGTGTGTTGTCCATTGATAATTCTGGGAGGTGACGGTGACCATCGATGTTATCATTTTCTCCCTCAGCAGGGGGAGGCAGGATGAGAGATACCGTGGCTTTGTCAGGATAGAGGGAATCCTGATGGTGTGGGTGTCTCTGCGGGGCCCCCGTTGTCAAGAGGGAGAGGTACAGGAACTGGAAAAACTCTCACTCCATGAATGTACAGTTGGTGTGTGAGCATGGCCAGTACATCATGTTGGCGAATGTCCACTATCCTGGCAGCAGCTACCATACCTTCATTCTGATGCAGTCAGCCGGTTCCAACATTTTGGCCGCCATGCAGAACCAGAATGTGGCTCCTCGGAGATGAAAGATTCCATTCTCTAGACACAGCTCATGTTTCTACATCCGCAAACCACCTCGCACCGCCAACCAACCTCACACAATTAACATGTGTATAACGTGAGCAATGGAGTCACCAGGAACATGGTGGAACAGATCATCGGTGTGATGAAGCAATGCTTCCGATGTCTGAACCGCTCGGGGGGAGCCCTCCACTACACAGTGGAGCAGGTGTCCAAGTTGGTGGTGTTCTGCTGCACCCTTCATATCATCACCATCATGAGGACACAGGCATTGGCAACAGGAATCCGGAGGACACCTCAGGAGGAGGAGGAGGAGGAGACCGGGAGGATATTTCCTGGATGCCATCGACCCGGACAGGCTGTCGGAGAGTCCCTGCTAAGATTCTGGTTCCATAGGACAACTTCCCTTTCCCACCATGGATCCCCCATTCTCCCCCATTACACCCATCTGAGACGCCCCATCACAGTGTCCCCTTGGTCACCATCCTGCAATGTAAAATGCCAACAAAAACCTTTTCATTAACATCTTTATCCAGCAACACATCCAATTATACAAACAAAACTGAACTATTCACCCTTGTGTATTCCCTTCGTGCCTGTCTTGTGGCTTCCCTCGACTTGTCTAGTGCTCCGACACAGTGTTTCCCCAGTGACTGCAGCATGGCTGGTGGAAGGCTGCTGACTTTCACTGGGGAGACTGCAGATGGCCTTGCAGGACGTCCTCGAGCAGCACAGGGCTTTGCGGGTTCGTAGTCGGATTGCACCTCCTCGACATGGGCAGCAGCAGCCTGGGCTGGCTGATGGGGAACAGCAAGGACACTAGTGGAGTGGCAGTGAATGGAGGACAAATACTGTCATCCTGAGAGAGGACAGCAAGCTCATGCTCCACAGAGACACTGTCTTTGCCAAGGGGCGACACCTCAGCAATCCTGGTAATCTACTGGATCACAGTTTGCTGGAATGCTGTGAGAGCCTGCAAACCCCTTTGAACACTGAGATCCACAGCCATGATAACAGCTGTCTGATCCTGCCTGGCAGCAAACATGGATCTCATGTCCTCAATGTGTGCTTCCACTGCAGCACCAAGACTTTGGGTGTCTGCCGTCTGTGCTGCAGTGGAAGCTGAGACAATGGTATCAGACACTGTATCACGGCTGGGTCCACTAGTGCTGTCATGGAGTTAGTGACCACTTCCACAGGGGAAAGAATGGGCTTCAAGCTCTGTGAAATGCCCTGTGCCATGTTGGAGATGGACTCCTCCGTGTTCCTTGACAGTGACAACAGACTGTCTGACAGGCCTGTCAATGGACAAAGTATCTCACTGTACATGTCCATCAGCATTCTCCTGTATGCTGTTCCAGCAATGTTCACATATGAGTCCTGTGTATTATAACTCGTTTGTGACCTCGCCCTCTGGTGAGCTGACACATGAACTATCCTTTCCCCCTGGCCTGGCTGCAGCTCACTTGTGCTCGGTGACTCAACCCGTGCAGATTGTGTCTCCAAACCAGCCTCTAAGGTTGACACAATGCAAGTATTTGATCTGGTGACTGTGAGTATCAGACCAAGTGATGGGGCTTCACCATCAGTGCTGTGCTGCTGCTCTCTCTCTGTCTCCTGGATCTGCTGTGACTGGGAAACTGGCAGTTTTGGGTTATTATCAGAAAGTATAAAATCAGAAAGGGAGGGTTCGGTCAGGGATTGGGGGTGGGATGGAAAGCGGGAGGTCCATGGTCCCGCCATCTGCAGCTTGTACATCATCCCAGACAGCAGGATAAGGGGGAGGTGGGAGTTAAGAAGGGACATAAGGCAGGAACATAGCATCATCCTGAATGCTCTCGGTGATGCCGGATGCTACGGGCTCTGTCACAGCCAGTCCCATTATGTGGAGAACCACCTCCTCCCTCAAGCTCAGGGGATTAAGGTATGCCTGGTCCCCACCGGATCACTGCTGCTCCCTGTGATTATGGGCCACCTTGTCCTGTAAGAGAGAGGGCATAATGTCAGTGACTGTGTTGCACTGTGTTTGGGTGCTGTGCCTTCCATAGCTGAATAGCTGGAGATATGTGGAGGCAGTGAGAGATGGGTGTGAGGCTGGTTATCAGTGGAAGGTGAGTGAGGGTAAGGTGGAGTATGTGCATGTGAGGTGTGAGTCCTGAGTGTTAGGGACTGCTGATGGGTGAGTGATAGGGGTGTGTTATTTTGAGCAGTGTGAGAGGTTGGTGGTGTTGAGGATAGGAGATGCCATGTGGTGATGAAGTCACTGACATTTACCAGCCGTGTGAGCTCATTAAACTTCTTCTGGCTCTGCTGCCAGGTCGTCGGGGCCATAATTCTTGCATTCACTTCCGTGGCCACTTGCTCCCTTTCCCTTCGGAGGGTGTTTCTTGAGGGTCTCCACACCAGCCAACAGAAACATGGGCTCTCTTCTCCTGTTACTCTCCATGACTAAGGCCTCCAGCACCTCATTCGTTAGCCGCAGAGCCCTCTCTCTGTACTAGTATTCCATTTACCTTGTCTCCAATTGCAGCATTCACAGTCAGCAGCAGCAGCCTCCTGTGATTCAGTGCAGCTTCCCTTCAAGAGGGACAGACTGTCTTTAAGAGCTTAATGCTGGCTGAAAGACGAGCCAGTCTCACACACAGTTAGGCTCCTGTTAAATGTGCAGGCAAACAGCAGCGCGGGTCACCATGGGCGACACTAATTTTTCATGGAAATGAGGACATAGCAGGAGCTTTCTGTGTCACCTGCCACAACAGGAGCAGACACGTGCGGATCATGATCCCTCTGCCGACAAAGCGATGCAAACTCGATTTTCTCGTTCTTGCTATTTCCCTTTCCGTCATTCACACTTTCCCCCTCTCTCTCTCTCTCTCTCTCTCTTCACTCTCTCTTTATTGCTCATAGAATCAGAGATTGATGCAGCACAGAAGGAGGTCTGTCGGCCCATTGTGTCAGTACTGTCTCTTTGAAAGAGCTATCTAATTAGTATTAATAGAGGCCTAGATTGAATTGTCTCTTTCCTGCTGTGTAAGTATGACTCAGTACCACTCCAGCTGGTATTAATGGTGGCCTGTAATGAACTGTCTCTTTCCTGGTGCTTGAGTGGGACTCAGTTCCACTCCAGCTGCTATTAATAGAGGTCTGGTTTGAATTGGCTCTTCCCTGGTGTGTGAGTGAGACTCAGTACCACTCCAGCTGGTATTAATCGGCACAGTGGCAGGACAGTGGTGCAGTGGTTCGCACGCAGCCTCACAGCTCCAGCCACCCGGGTTACTGCCTGCGTGGAGTTTGCAAATTCTCCCTGTGTCTGCGTGGGTTTCCTCCGGGTGCTCCGATTTCCACCCACATGCCAAAGACTAGCAGGTTGATAGGTTAATTGACCATTATAAATTGCCACTAGTATACGTAGGTGGTAGGGAAATATAGGGATAGGTGGGGATGTGGTAGGGATATGGAATTAGTGTAGGATTAGTATAAATGGGTGGTTGATGGTCGGCACAGACACGGTGGGCCAAAGGGCCTGTTTCAGTGCTGTATCTCTAAACTAAACTAAAACTATCTAATTAGTTACTCTCCCCTCCTCTTTCCCCAGACTCCTGCGTTTTTTCTCCTTTTCAAGTATTTGTTAAATTTCCTTTTGAAATATATTGTTGAATCTGCTTCCACCATCTTTTCAGGCAGTGAATGCCAGATCCCAACAACTCGCTGTGTAAGAAAATTCTTTTCATTTCACCTCTGGTTCTTTTTCAATCTGTGTCTTCTTAATACTGAACTTTCTGACACTGGAAACCGTTTCACATTAATTATCCCATCAAAACCCTTCATGATTTTGAATTCTATATTAAATCTCCTCTTACCCTTCATTTCAACCCCAGCTTTTCCAATCTCTCCACGTAACTGGTACTCAGATCCCTTGTACCATTCCAGAAAATCACCTCAGTATCTTCACTAAGTCCTTGACATCCTTACCAAAGTGTGGTGATCAGAATTGGACACAATTCTCCAGATGGGATCTAACCAATGATGTATAAAGATCAGCATTTCCTCCTGAGTTTTTTTTACTATGTGCCTCTCTCTCACACACCAAGGACACTACATGTTACCTTCAAAGATCTGTGTGTGTACAGCCCAGGTCTCTCCAATCCTGCACCCACTTTATAATTGTACCATTAAGTTTATATTGCTTCTCCACATACTTCCTACCCAAATCCCTCACTTCACACTTCACACTTCACTGAGTTAAATTACATCTGCCATGTTCCTGCCCATTTTACCAGTCAGTCCCTGTCTTCCTGAAGTCTGTTACTATCCTTATCACTGTTTGTTAACATTTCTGAGTTTCCTGCCATCTGAAAACTTTGACATTATCCCCTCTGTACACAAGCCCATTGCATTAACATACAGCAACAGTGATCCCAACAGTGACCCTGGGTAAACCCCACTGTACATCCCTCCAGACTGAACAATAACCATTCTCCACCACTCTCTGCTTTCTGTCACTTAGCTAATTTCCTGCATGCTGTCATTGTAAATTTAAAAAAAGAACTTCCATTTATGTAGCGCCTTCATGATCACTGCATGTCCCAAAGCGATTTACAATCAATGAGTACTTATTAAACCCTAGTCACTATTGAAATGTAGGAAAGATGGCAGAAGATTTCCGCACAGCAAGCTCCCACAAGCAGCAATGTTATTAGAATATAACAGCGCAGTACAGGCCCTTCGGCCCTCGATGTTGCGCCGATCATCTGACCTACACTATTCCATTTACATCCATATGTCTATCCAATGACCACTTAAATGCCCTTAAAGTTGGCGAGTCTACTACTGTTGCAGGCAGGGCGTTCCACGCCCCTACTACTCTCTGCGTAAAGAAACTACCTCTGACATCTGTCCTATATCTTTCACCCCTCAACTTAAAGCTATGTCCCCTCGTGTTTGCCATCCTCATCCGAGGAAAAAGACTCTCACTATCCACCCTATCTAACCCTCTGATTATCTTGTATGTCTCTATTAAGTCACCTCTCCTCCTCCTTCTCTCTAACGAAAACAACCCCAAGTCCCTCAGCCTTTCCTCGTAAGACCTTCCTTCCATACCAGGCAACATCCTAGTAAATCTCCTCTGCACCCTTTCCAAAGCTTCGACATCCTTCCTATAATGCGGTGACCAGAACTGCACGCAATACTCCAGGTGCGGCCTCACCAGAGTTTTGTACAGCTGCATCATGACCCCGTGGCTCTGAAACTCGATCCCCCTACTAATAAAGGCTAACACACCATATGCCTTCTTAACAGCCCTATTAACCTGGGTAGCAACTTTCAGGGATTTATGTACCTGGATACCAAGATCTCTCTGCTCATCTACACTACCAAGAATCTTCCCATTAGCCCAGTACTCTGCATTGCTGTTACTCCTTCCAAAGTGAATCACCTCACACTTCTCCGCATTAAACTCCATTTGCCATCTCTCAGCCCAGCTCTGCAGCCTATCTATGTCCCTCTGTACCCTACAACACCCTTCGACACTATCCACAACTCCACCGACCTTCGTGTCATCCGCAAATTTACTAACCCACCCTTCTACACCCTCATCCAGGTCGTTTATAAAAATGACAAACAGCAGTGGCCCCAAAACAGAACCTTGCGGTACACCACTAGTAACTAAACTCCAGGATGAACATTTGCCATCAACCACCACCCTCTGTCTTCTTTCAGCTAGCCAATTTCTGATCCAAAGCTCTAAATCACCTTCAACCCCATACTTGCGTATTTTCTGCAATAGCCTACCGTGGGGAACCTTATCAAACGCCTTACTGAAATCCATATACACCACATCCACGGCTTTACCCTCATCCACCTGTTTGGTCACCTTCTCGAAAAACTCAATAAGGTTTGTGAGGCACGACCTACCTTTCACAAAACCGTGCTGACTATCGCAAATGAACTTATTCTTTTCAAGATGATTATAAATCCTGTCTCTTATAACCTTTTCCAACATTTTACCCACAACCGAAGTAAGGCTCACAGGTCTATAATTACCAGGGCTGTCTCTACTCCCCTTCTTGAACAAGGGGACAACATTTGCTATCCTCCAGTCCTCCGGCACTACTCCTGTCGACAATGACGACTTGAAGATCAACAACAACGGCTCTGCAATCTCCTCCCTGGCTTCCCAGAGAATCCTAGGATAAATCCCATCTGGCCCAGGGGACTTATCTATTTTCACTCTTTCCAAAATTGCTAACACCTCCTCCTTGTGAATCTCAATCCCATCTAGCCTAGTAGGCTGTATCTCAGTAATCTCCTCGGCAACATTTTCTTTCTCTACTGTAAATACTGACGAAAAATATTCATTTAACGCTTCCCCTATCTCCTCTGATTCCGCACACAACTTCCCACTACTATCCTTGATTGGCCCTGTTCTAACTCTTATCATTCGTTTATTCCTGATATACCTATAGAAAGCCTTAGGGTTTTCTTTGATCCTATCCGCCAATGACTTCTCGTGTCCTCTCCTTGCTCTTCTTAGCCCTCCCTTTAGATCCTTCCTGGCTAGCTTGTAACTCTCAAGCGCCCTAACTGAGCCTTCACGTCTCATCCTAACATAAGCCGCCCTCTTCCTCTAGACAAGCGCTTCAACTTCTTGAGTAAACCACGGCTCCCTTGCTCGACAACTTCCTCCCTGCCTGACAGGTACATACTTATCAAGGACACGCATTAGTTGCTCCTTGAATAAGCTCCACATTTCGTTTGTGCCCATCCCCTGCAGTTTCTTTAACATCCACCTGAGAGGGCAAATGTTTATTTAATGTTTCATTCGATAGACGGCACATCTGACAGTGCAATACTCCCACAGTAATGTCACTGCAGTGTCAGCCTTGAATCTTGTGATTAAGTCCTGTTACTTGTTTCTTGCGATCAAATGACACTTGATCCTCGAAGCTTGTGACTGAAAGGGGAAGAGCTACAATCTGAGCCACTGCTGTCATTGGTCCTTTAATCCCATGTGTTTCTAACTTGGTAACATGGCTGTTATGTGGTACTTTATCAAACGCCTGCTTAAAGGATAGGAATATCAGGAAAGTCGAGGCAAGAACAATCATGGAAACATAGAATAGCATTGCACTGAAGAAGGCCATTTGGTCCAACATGTCAGTGCTGGCCCTTTCGAAGATCTACCAGTTAGTTCCACATCCTGGCTCTTTTTTTATATTCATTCATGGGATTTGGGTGTCACTGGCTTGGCCAGCATTTATTGCCCTTGTTGCCCTTGAGAAGGTGATGGTGAGCTGCCTTCTTCAACCGCTGCAGTCCATTTGGAGTAGGTAGACCCACAGTGCTGTTTGGAAGGGATTTTGACCCAGCGACAGTGAAGGAACGGCGACATAGTTACAAGTCAGGATGGTGTGTTGCTTGAACGGGAACTTGAAGGTGGTGATTTTCTTATGCATTTTCTGCCCTTGTCCTTCTAGTTGGGAGAGGTCGTGCGTTTGGAAGGCGCTGTCGAAGGGGCCTTGGTGCATTGCTGCAGTGCATCTTATAGATGGTACATACTGCTGTCACTGTGCGTCGGTGGTGGAGGGAGTGAATGTTTGTAGATGGGGTGCGAATCAAGTGGGCTGCTTTTTCCTGAATGGTATCGAGCTTCTTGAGTGTTGTTGGAGCTGCACCCATCCAGGCAAGTGGAGAGTACTCCTGACATCACACTCCTGACTTGTGCCTTATAGATGGTGGACAGGCTTTGGGGAGTCAGGAGGTGAGTTACTCGTCTCAAGATTCCTCGCCTCTGACCTGCTCTTGTAGCCATGGTATTTATATGGCTACTCCAGTTCAGTTTCTGGTCAATGGTAGCCCCCAGAATGTTGATAGTGGGGGATTCAGCGATGGTATGCCATTGAATGTCAAGGGGAGATGGTTAGATTCTCTCTTGTTGGAGATGGTCATTGCCTGGCACTTGTGTGGCGCGAATGTTACTTGCCACTTATCAGCCAAAGGCTGGATATTGTTCAGGTCTTGCTGCATTTCTACACAGACTGCTTCAGTATCTGAGGAGTCGCGAATGGTGCTGAACATTGTGCAATCATCAGTGAACATCCCCACTTCTGACCTTATTATTGAAGGTAGGTCATTGATGAAGCAGCTGAAGATAGTTGGGTCCAGGACACTACCCTGAGGAACACCTGCAGTGATGTCCTGGAGCTCAGATGATTGACCTCCAACAATCATCTTCCTTTTGCACTAGGTATGACTCCAGCCAGCGGAGGGTTTGAGATAATGAGGTAATGAGATCAGGAGCTGAGTGGCTGTAGCAGAACCTAAACTGAGCGTCACTGAGCAGGGTATTGCTGAGCAAGTGCTGTTTGATAGCACTGTCGGTGACACCTTCCATCACTTTACTGATGATTGAGAGTAGGCTGATGGGGCGGTAATTGGCCGGGTTGGACTTGTCCTGCTTTTTGTCTACAGGGCATACCTGGGCAACCTTCCACATTGCAGGGTTGATGCCAGTGTTGTAGCTCTACTGGAACTGCTTGGCTAGGGGTGCGGCAAGTTCTGGAGCACAGGTCTTCAGTACTATTGCCGGAATATTGTCAGGGCTCATAGCCATTGCAGTATCCAGTGCCTTCTGTCATATCTTCATATCACGTGGAGTGAATTAAGCCCTGAGAAACAGTACTGTATACTCCCCTCCACCTCCAGTCTGAACAATGACTTTTCACCACTTCTCTCTTCTTTATGTCCCTGAGTCACTGTCATATCCACACCATCACTGTCACATTAATCCATGTCTTCCATTTTTCATAACAAGTCTATGAAATGTTATTTGTTTGCAGGCCTTTTGAAAGTCTATATACATAAATGGATATACACGAGTAGGGGAGGAACATGTTGGTATGGTTCTTCATGAATACTTTGTATCTGTCTTAACAAAAGGGGGGGGGGACGATGCAGATATTGTGGTTAAGGAGGAGGAGTGTGAATTATTGGATGTGATATACATAGGGAGAGAGGAAGTATTAATGGGATTAGCATCCTTGAAAGTTGATCCATCACCAGGGCCAGTTGAAATGTATCCTAGGCTGTCAAAAGAAGTGAGAGAGGAAATGGCAGAGGGTCTGACCATCATTTTCCAGTCCGCACTGGATACAGAGTAGTGCCAGAGTATTGGTGAACTGTTAAAATTGTACCTCTTTAAAAAGGGAGCAAGGGATAGACCGAATAATTGCAGGCCAGTCAGTCTAACCTCAGTAGTGGGCACATTATTGGAATCTATTCTGAAATACAGGATAAAGTGTCACTTGGAAAGGCACAGGTTAATCACGGATATTGAGCATGGATTTGATAAGGGAAGATATTGTTTGACCAAGTTGACTGAATTTTTCGAAGAAGTAGCAAGGATGATAGATGAGGGTAGTGCAGTTGATATGGTCTACTTGGATTTTGACAAGGCTTTTGTCAAGGTCACATGTGGCGTACTAGTTAAAAAAAATAAATTCCCATGGAATCCAGGGAAATTCAACAAGCTGGATGCAAAATAGGCTCAGTGATAGGAAACAAAGGGTGATTGTTGACGGGTGATTTACTGACTTGAGGCCTGTTTCCAGTGACGTTCCACAGGGCTCAGTACTGGACTTCCTGCTTTTTTGTAGTATATATTAACGATTTGAACGTAAATGTAGGGGGCATGATCAAGATTTGTTATGATGGTACACAGATTGGTCGTGCAGTCGACAGCAAGGAGGATAGCTGTAGGCTGCAGGAAGATATTGATGGCAGAAAAGTGACAAATGGAATTCAACCTGGATAAGTCTAAGGTGATGCAATTGAGGAGGTCAAACAAGGCAAAGGGATAGACGATTAATAGGAAAATACTGAGAAGTGTAGAGGAAGTGAGGGACCTTGGAGTCAATGTCCACTGATCCCTGAAGGTAGCAGGACAGGTCGAAAAGGTGGTTGAGAAGGCATATGGAATCCTTTCCTTTATTAGCTGAGGTATAGAATACAAGAGCAGGAAGGTTATGCTGGAACTATATAAATCATTGGTTCGGTCACAACCTGAGTACTGTGTGCAGTTCTGGTCACCTCATTACACAAAGGATGTAATTTCACTAGAGAGGGTACAGAGGAGATTTCCAAGGATGTTGCCAGGACTGGAAAAATGCAGCTATGAAGAAAGATTAAATCGGCTGGGGTTGTTCTACTTGGAACAGAGTAGGCTGAAGGGAGACCTGATTGAAATGGACATAATTTCGTGGGGCCTGGATAGAGTGGAGGTGAAGCGTCTATTCACCTTAGCAGAGAGATCAGTGAATAGGGGGCAGTGACTTAAAGTGCTTGGTAGAAGGACCAGCGGGGAATTGAGGAGAAACTTGTTCACCCAAAAATACAAAATTGGCTCAGTGACAGGAAACAAAGGGTAATTGTTATAATAAAAGCAAAATACTGCGGATGCTGGAAATCTGAAGTAAAAACAAGAAATGCTGGAAATACTCAGCAGGTCTGGCAGCATATGTGGAGGGAGAAGCAGAGATAATGTTTCAGGTCAGTGAAGGAGGGTCACTGACCTGTAACGCTAACTCTGCTTCTCTCTCCACAGATGCTGCCAGACCTGCTGAGTATTTGCAGCATTTCTTGTTTTTATGAAACTGTAATTGTTGACGGGCATTTTACTGACCGGAGGACTGCTTCCATTGGCATTCCACAGGGTTCAGTCCTGGGTCCCCTGTTTTTAGTGAAGGTCTAGAACTTACTGCCCGTAAGGATAGTTGAGGCAGAATACCTGCACTCATTCAAAAGGAGTCTGGATGTTCAACTCAAGTGCCATAATCTTCAGGGCTATGGATCAAATGCTGGAAGGTAGGATTAGAATAGGTGGATCATGTATCGGCCGGCACAGACACAATGGGCCAAGTGGCCTCTTTCTCTGTCTTAAAATTTCTATGAGTATATTACATGAAACACGCTATCCACATTAACACTCACAGTTACGTCCTGAACGAACTCTATCAATATTATCAGAAATGAATTTCCATTAACCTATCCATGCTACTTGTCATTGATTAACCCATGTTTTTACAAGCAAGATATATTTTTGTGCTGGGTTATGGCCTCTAGAATTTTCCAACCACCAACGTTAGACTGATAGTTACAGGGTTTATCCAACCTCTACTTTTTTAAACAGTGTAACATTTACAACCCTGCAGTCCTCTGGCATCAATCCCATATCCAAGGAGGATTGAAAGATTCTGTCCAATGCCTCTGTTATTTCCACCATTCCTTCCCTCAGTAACTATCATACATTCCATCCAGACTGGATAAATGTTCTACATTACTGCGGCACAAAATGTGTTGGATTGAAAGGTGTTAACTGAACCTGTTTGTTCAGTGACTGTAATTAATGTCAGTCTCCATGGACATTAATGGTGTCACTGGAGGGTTTCCCTCTTCTATTAAGAAGGACTCCTTTCAATGTGTTATCCTATAGTGTCAGCGGGAGCATCAACCCAGGCACTAACAGAGATCAGCGGCTGCAGAGAGAGGGAGAGGATAGATCAGAATCTGAACAATAGATTGGAATGTTACAACAATGTGTCAGAATCTGAGAACAATAGATTGGAATGTTACTACAGTGGACAGGAGATTATCCGATTGGTTTGGCCTGGTTACTGCCGATTATTATTGGATACCATTAGAATACCGGCTCTATTATGCTCTGAAGATGATTCAATTTATTTACTATCCCATCCTCGCTACTGTTGGTGTCCCTGGTAAGTCTCTGTATCCAACTATTAGATTCATAAACCATATTTCACTGATTTAGTGTTCTTGTCATTTAAATCGTGAGAAGACTGAAACCATTATCTTCAGTTTCTGTCACAAACTCCATTCCCGGTCCATGATCTGCATCCCCTCACTGGCCGTTGTCTGAGGCTGAACCAGGAAGTTTACAACCTCTGGTATCTGTTTAATGCTGAGCTGAGTTCATCCCCATATTCCCTCCATCCCCAACAGTGCCTATTGTTGTGGCCAGGTGAGGAAGGGTCAAAGTCGCTCGGCTTTATTTGACCACAACAGTGTTTGTCCTTTCTAAACAGTGAATATGCTGAACGTCTGAGTGAGTGTTTTACATTTTACCTTTGGTGTGATGGTGGAGGGACCGATTAGACCGGTTCTCTTGAGTTTAAACATGAAAGAGGTGAGTTTATTATACTTAACAATATAAACCCGATCTAAATAAAATCATTAAAATAAATAGAACACATTTATGCACTCACTCACACGAGAATCACACAGAAATAGATTACAGACTGAGAAGTAAATTTGTGGTTGGATTGGAGTCCAGAAGAAATATTGAAAAAAAAACTCATTCTGTGAGGTTTGACCATTCCGTGGTCTTCCTGCTGAAGTTGTAACCTTGAAGTATTTTTCTGGTCAAAGTGCAGTTTGTCACATGGTCCACATGGCTCAGGGATTTCTTTGAGGCAGACTTGTAGCAGGCTTTCTTCCCCTGGTTACTCTGTCTGTAGCAATCTGTAGGCTTGGAGGGCCCACAGTCGCATGTGGTTTTCAAATTTGTGATTTGAGAGAGAGGGAGGGGTGTGGGGGGAACACAGCCCTTCTGCTTCAGCACATTTTGAATCACTGGCTTGTCTGTTTTTGTCCAGGGAAACTCTCAGTTTTCACAGAGATAGACAGTCTCCTGACTGCCTCAGTGCATTCGCTGGACCCTTAACAATGAGATTCAAGGTTTGGAACTTCTATCTGTTCAGGGCTCAGGATACCAGTAGTCACTCTCGGAGGACTTTGTTCTTAGATTAGATTTGAGATACAGCGCTGAAACAGGCCCTTCGGCCCACCGAGTCTGTGCCGAACATCATCCACCCATTTATACTAATCCTACACTAATCCCATATGCCTACCAAACATCCCCACCTGTCCCTATATTTCCCTGCCACCTACCTAGATTAGTGACAATTTATAATGGCCAACTTACCTATCAACCTGCAAGTCTTTCGGCTTGTGGGAGGAAACCGGAGCACCCGGAGAAAACCCACGCAGACACAGGGAGAACTTGAAAACTCTAGACAGGCAGTACCCGGAATCGAACCCGGGTCCCTGGAGCTGTGAGGCTGCGGTGCTAACCACTGCGCCACTGTGCCTCCCTTTCAAAGTCAATGTGTCAGGATGGCCTTGTATGCTGTGTTAATGAATGCATTCTTAGGTAATTCAATCACTGGAGCAAGCCAATGATTTGGGTCCAGGCTCATCAGACATGTATCTCCTGTTGTAGGATTTAGAATGTGAAAAGGTGTTTCAGATGCCAATTGCGGTGGCCATCTTGGCTGCCAGTTTTTTCAAGGATAGCTGTAAGATTTTTTTTCTATTAAACGTTTACTGTAAGTTTCCAAACGATGAATTAAATTTCATAATTTGGCATATTGTGTTATCTTGACACCGCCACAGCACACGGGGAACAAATGTGATAACAAGAACATTTCATTGCAGAATTGTGGGAATAAAAAGAAGGACGCACACATTCATTCTCAATAATCACTTCCCAAACTGACATATTAATCTTAGAATTACTGCAGCTGACATTGTCTGTTACAGTTGGACTGATTTAGTGTTTTGATGTTTTGTCTGGGATGGTTATGTGTCGGAATCGACCCTGGACATTGCATCAGCGATTACATTGTTTTTTCCTCTCACCTGCAATGAATCTTTAACCATTCAGGTTCCTTCACCTTGATAATCTTTCTCCCTAAACCGACAGTGTGTCTTTTTAGACCCTGTAAGGTGTCTGTGATTTCCTCTGGGCCTTTGTTCTTGCTGAGTTTGGCTTTGCAATTGTTGAGTTTGATTAGCTTTGTGTTTGGGACCTGATCATTGTGTTCTTCAGTGGGTAGATCAACACTGACCTTACTTTTAGTTTTCTGGTGAGGTACACAAGTGCTGTTTACTTTAGGGTATTTTCCCTTCCCTTTTCCCTCTACTATGGGAGCATCATTTTTCTAACCAGCCCCATGTGCTCTGGGATTTTATGGCTCGGAGGTGGCTGTCCATCTTTCACTGCACTCTCCTCCGGCACCTCGACTCGGTGAAGCATCTCCCTCACTATTGGCTTGCCTTTTTGGGAATTTTCCTTTGTCGTTGCATATTTCTGTAAATGCTGTTAGCTGACTTTTTAGGTTGCCTCATTGACCTGCATTTAAGAAGGAGAGTGTGGGGTCTAATTTAACTAACATTTCAGGGTTGGCAAATCGGAGAGTAGGGGATTCCAGTTGGGAATCCTCCTGGCCCTTCTCTAAGCTGTTTTCACTGTCCTTTTCAATCCTTCCCTCCTGACAGTCTGCCAGATCTGTACTTATCTGTTCCCTCCACAGCATTTGCTTTTTTCCATTGGTCTGGGTGCCAATTAAATAATTTACCTCACTATTCCCTTTGCCACTCGATATGGACCACTGAACCGGGATTTCAGGGATTCACCCTGCATTGGGAATAGTAACAATACATGGTCTCTGTCCTGAAATGTTTTGGCCTTGGCATTTTTGCCTGCTTACTTTTTCATAACTGAGTAGGAGATCTTTAGGTGTTCTTGAGCAATTGCACAGGCTGTCATGAGCCACCCCCGGAGCATGGAAATGTAGTCTGACATGGAAGACTCATCCCTGTGTCCCAAAAACTTCTCCTTGGTTAGTTTAAGAGGACCTCTCACCTCGTGTCCATAAACTAATTCAAAGAGACTAAAGCCAGTGGACTCACTGGATAAGTTCCTGGTAACCAACAGGTGAAATGCCATCCCTTTGTCCCAGTCATGGGGTTCCTCATAGCAGTATGGCCTGATCATTGTCTTTAGGGTCTGGTGGTACTGCTCCAAAGCCCCTTGTGGCTGTGGGTGGTAGACTTTGGCTGGGTTATGTCTAGAATACCCATGACCTTTTCAGAAATACTTGATGTAAAATGTGTGCCCTGATCCATCTGAATCTCAGCAGGCATCCCATAGCGGGTTAGCCCCTCCACCACTACCATGGCAGAGATAGTTCTTTAGGAGAATGGCCTCTGGGGATCGGGTCACCACATCCATAATGGTGAGAAGATACTGATTGTCCCGTTTTGTTTTCAGCAGGTGTCCCACATAATCCACCAGCATTCTGCTGAAGGGTTCCACAAAATCTGGTATGGGTATTAGGGTGAAGGTATTATTGCAGGTTGGAGCCTCCCCACAGCATGGCAGGTGTGACCACTTTTACAGAATTCCACCACATCTTTGTGGAGTTGTGGCCATGTCAAAATGTTGCCTTATGTGGGCTTTAAATTTTCATACATCAACATGTACTGTCATTGGAAGTTCGTGGGCCATTAATATTTCTTTCAGGGACCTCAGCGGCACCACTATCTGGTGAAGCACTGTCCAGTCTTCATCCTCAGGTTTGTAAGGAGGTCTCCACTTCCTCAACAGCACCTCAATCTTTAAATAGTGGCACTCTGCAACTCCCTCTGCATCAGTTTTGGTTTGGACAGTCTGTGCTATATTTTAACACTGGGTCGAGTTGTTGAGCCTCAACTAAGTAAGATCTGTTTAACACATCCTTTGTGCTCTCTACCTTCCCAAAGAAGGTTTCAGACAACCAGACAGTAGGGGCATCCATCTCCAGTGTCAGTTCAGCCACCTCTGATGGGGATTGTTTAGCCATGGACCGAGTCACCACAGAATCAGGGAGAATGCCGGGGTCCATCCCCTGTAACTGCTCTGTGTCCCTGATCTCTTGTTGTCTCTCCAGAACCTTTCCAGAAGCTGCCACCTTTTCCCTGCCAGATCAATACCCAGGAGCAGGTCCCCATGGCTGCTGGTCCTGAAAATAGGCCGCACTGCACGTGCACCCAATATAAAGGTATGGACATATACTGCCTTCCAATACCATTCGCTAACACTCTAGCATTCACTGCACTCTCGGAGAAAGGTCATGCCTATTCCCAGCAGAAGGGATTGGTTGGCCCCTTTATCATTGAGTATGACCAGGGCTTGCTAACCTCAATGAAGGGGTATAGGGTCACTTTCCCCTGGGATTCAAAATTCTAGTAACGCTCAAGGATTTTGTTAAGTTTTCCCGCAGTCTCTGTGGTTGTGTTACTGTGTCTGACTGTTACAGTTAAAGGCACAGCCTGACCTGCTGTGCTTTCCATCAGCGCCCGTTTTCCTGCACTGATCTGGTGGACCCTGAGTAATCTTACAGGTTTTCCCATCACTTACAGCATTCAACACGATGGTGATCTGCCTTACTGCAGTGGAAACACACAGATCATTGGTCATTACTCCTGCTCTCAGTACCGTCCTATTTGGCCTGAGCGTGGGCCCCTGTGTGTCCAGATTTTCCTCCTTGCCCGTGGCTGCTCAGGCTCTTGTCACCCTCCCACCTTTTATTCCCGGGTCTTTGGGGTGACTAGGGAATGCATTCCCTTTGGGGTTAAGGCCTTGTGTACATGGAAAAAAATCATCATCCAGAATTGCAACCTTCCTGGCTCTTCGAAACTTTTTTGCCCCTGTGTGGGTTTTAATGGGAGCGGGAGCGAGTTTTTGAACTCCTCCAGAAGGATCACCACTTTGAGGTTTACATATGTGGGCTGTATACCGATTTTCCGTATCTACTGGTCAGAGGCAAACATAAAAGCGGACTGTAAAATCTTCTATAGTTACGTTAAAAGGAAACATTTGGGTAAGACATGTATGTGTCCGTTACAGGCAGAGTCAGGGCAATTTATAATGGGGAATCGAGAAATCGCAGAGAAGCTGAATGATCACTTTGTGTCCGTCTTCACTGAGAAAGATACAAGAAATCTCCCAGAATTAGAGATCCAAGGGATTAGGGGGAATGAGGAAGTGTAGGAAATTAATATTAGTAAGAAGTTTGTGTTGGAGAACTTAATGGGGTTGAAGGTTGATAAGTCCCCAGGACCTGATATTCTAAATTCCAGAGTGTTGGCAGAGGTAGCTATGGAGACAGTGGGTGCATGGGTGATCACCTTCTGGAACGGTTCCCTCATATTGGAAGGTCGCAAATGTCAACCCACGATTTAAGTAGGGAGGGAGAGAGAAAATGGTAGAATCTATCATAAAGGATGTGATAAATGGGTAATTGGATAAAGATGATCTGATTGGGCATAGTCAACATGGATTTATGAATGGGAAATCATGTTTGATGAACCTGTTGCAGTTTTTTGCGGATAGTAGTAACAGAATTGATAAAGTGGAGTCGGTGGATGTAGTATATTTGGATTTTCAGATGGATTTTTGATAAGGTCCCCCACAGGAGGTTGGTTAGTAAAATTAAAGCACATGGGATAGGACGTAATATACTGGCATGGATTAAGGATTGGTTAACAAGCATAAAACAGAGAGTAGGAATAAATGGGTCATTCTCGCTTTGGCAGGCTGTGACTAGTGGGGTAAGTAAAAATGAAACATTTGGTTAAGTACTTGGGCCCCATCTGTTCACAATATGTATCATTTATTTAGATGTGGGGACCAGAGTAATATTCCCAAGTTTGCAGATGATACAAAAAGATGTGGGAATGTATGTGTTGTGAGGAAGATGCAAAGTGGCTTCAAGGGAATTTGGACAGACTTCGTGGGAGGGCAAGAACGTGGCAGATGGAATATAATGTGGAAAATATGAGGTTATCCACTTTGGAAGGTGGAATGGATGTGCAGGGTATTTCTTGAATGGTAAGAAATTAGAAAGTGTAGATGTACAAAGGGATCTGGGTGTCCTTGTCAATAAGTCACTGAAAGCTGACATGCAGGGACAGCAAGCACTTAAGAAGGCTCATGGTATGTTAGCCTTTATCACAAGAGAATTTGAGTACAGGAGTAGTGAAGTCTTGCTTCAATTGTATGGAACCTTGTGAGACCACAACTGGAGTACTGTGTGCAGCTTTGCACCCCTTACTTTAGGAAGTATATTATTGCCATAGGGGGAGTGCAACGAAGATTCACTAGACTTGTTCCTGGGATGGCAGGACTGGCCTATGAAGAGATTAGGAAAACTGGGCCTGGATTCTCTACAATTTCGAAGAATGAGATGTGATCTCATTGAAACCCACAACAGAATTAAATGGATAGACGGGTTGATGCAGCTAAGATGTTTCCCCTGGTTGGGGAGTCTAGAACCAGCAGAGACAATTTTAAAATAAGGAGGAAGTCACTTAGGACAGAGATGAGGAGAAATTTCTTTACATAGGGGGTTGTGAATCTTTGGAATTCTCTACCCCAGAGGGCTGTGGAAGCTCAGTCATTGAGTATGTTTGAAGCAGAGATTGACAGATTTCTAAATGCAAATGACATAAAGGGATATGGGGATAGTGTGGTAAAAAGGAATTGAAATAGAAGATAACCCATAATCGTATTGAATGGCGGGGCAGACTAGATGGGCTGAATGGCCTACTCCTGCTCCTTTGTTCCGAAGGTACTTAACTCTTTCAAACTGGAGGTAAGTTCGCTCAGGCTACTTTCGTAGTGTTCCGAATTTTTGGTAGTACGCTTCTGATACTATCTCATATGCACCCTGGATAGCATTTTTAGTCATCTCAGAATCTGATGAACTTTCATCTGGGAACAGTGAATAAACCTCATGGGCTTTTCCTGTTACTTTGCTTTATAAAAACAGTGTCCAGTTCTCTGCTGCCATTTCAGCTGCTTTGCAAGTTTTTCAAAAGTGACAATAAACTCTGCCACATCCTCCTCATTGAACTTCAGAATGAACTGGGGTAACTTTAAGAACTCAGCACATGGTCCTGAGCTATGGGCAGCTCCCTCACTGGCTGTGCCTTCACTAGGTGTACTGGGTCTTCCTCTAGTTGTTTGAGCCGCCTTAACTCCCTTTCCTCCTTCTCCTTCTGTTACACTCTTATTTTGTCCCTTTCTCTCACTCTGCTCTTTCTCGATCTCTCTGGATTTCTAATTCTAATCTCTTCTGTTCCAGCTTTACCTTACTCTATCTGTTAGTGATTCTAACTCTGCTTGAGTCTTCAGCTTCAAGTGAAAAATGATTGGCCACAGGTCTTAGAATTTTGGGTTTCCTAGCTTTTGGGCGGAGAGTAATCCCTAACTGTCCAGCGACATTACTCAACTTTTCAACAAAGAGGGATTCTAAGCTGTACCGAGTTACTTCTCTCTGTATGTAACTCCTTTAATGCCAATGTAACTCATTTATTCAAAAAGGGAGGGAGACAGAAAGCAGGAAAAATTATGAGGCCCATAGATAGGGTAGAGAAGAAGAAACTTTTCCCTTAGCAGAGGTGTCAATAACCGAGGGGCATTGATTTAAGGTAAGGGGCAAATGGTTTCGAGGAGATTTGAGGGAAAAAATATTTCACTCGGATGGTGGCTGGAATCTGGAACACACTACCTGTAAAGATGGTAGAGGCAAGAACGCTCACAACATTTAAGAAGTATTTAGATGAGCACTTGAAATGCCATAGCATACAAGGTTACAGGCCAAGTGCTGGAAAAGGGGATTAGAATGGACAGGCTTGATGGCCGGCACAGACAGAGTGGGGCGAAGGGATTGTTTCTGCGCTGTAAAACTCTGTGCAACTGTGACACATCCAATTTCTCATTTGTTGTTGCGTTATGATCACGAGAACCGCCAGATTTCTGTTACAGCCAGGTGAGGTGGGGTCCCAGGCTCTCCTCTTGTCCTAGCTTTTATTTCACTGCAGCGGTGCCTATTCCTTATTAGCAGTGGACATACTGACCACCTCAGTGAGCATTTTACCTTTTACCGTTGTTGTGATCGTGAAAGAACAAATCAGACAGGTTTTCTTGAGTTTAAACAAGAGGTGAGTTTATTATACTTAACAATCTAAACTGAATCTAAATAAAATAATAAACATACACACATTCATGCACACAAACACAGACCTGCAAATCACACAGAAATAAATTATAGAGTGAGAACTAAATTTCTATTAGGATTAGAGTCCAGAATAAATTAAAAATAAACAAAATCTGTGAGATTGGGTAATTCTGTGGTCTGCGCCTTTGCCTCCCTTATTTATAAGTGTCATGTCATCTGCAAGGGTTTAAATTATGTTGTTTTACATATAAGTTTATGTCACTTGTATATTTATCTATATGTCAGGAAGAGCACTGGTTTTAATACTGACCCCTGAGAAACAGCACTGTATTCTCCCCCTCCCCAAGTCTCAACAATGTCTGTTCACCACTTCTCTCTGCTTTCTGTCCCCGAGTCAGTGTTATATCCACATCATCACTGTCACATTAATCCATGTGTTCCATTTTTCATAACAAGTCTATGAAATGTCATTTGATCACAGGCCTTTTGATAGTCCAGATACATAACAGGAAACATACTATCCTCATCAACACTTACAGTTATGTCATCAACTAACTTGATCAAGATTATCAGACATGATTTTCCATGATCCTATCCGTACTGTTTATCATTTAATATCACATGTTTTTCCAAGAATGATATATTTTTGCACTGGGTCATGGCCTCCAGAAATTTCCAACCACCGACATTAGACTGACTGGTCAGTAGTTATCGGGTTTATCTGATGTCTCTTTTTTAAACAGCTTGTAACAGCTTTGTCATCACTCCCAGATCCAAAGAGGATTGAAAGCTTCTGGCCAGTGCCTCTGCTATTTCCACATTCCTTCCCCCAACAAACCTCATATATCCCATCTGGACTGGGTAAATCTTCGACACTATTGTGGTGTAAATAGTGTTGGATTGAAAGGTGTTAACTGAACCTGTTTGTTCATTGACTGTATTTAACGTCAGTCTCCAAGGACCCGAATTGTGTCACTGGAGGGTTTCCCTCTTCTATTAATAATGGACTCCTTCCAATGTGCTGGCTCATAGTGTCAGTGGGAGCATCACCCCCGGCACTAACAGAGATCAGCGGCTCCAGAGAGCGAGAGAGGAGAGATCAGAATCTGAGAACAATAGATTGGAATTTTACAACAATGGGTCAGAATCTGAGAACAATAGATTGGAATATTACAACAATGGGTCAGAATCTGAGGACAATAGATTGGAATTTTACAACAATGGGTCAGAATCTGAGAACAATAGATTGGAATTTTACAACAATGTGTCAGAATTTGAGAACAATAGATTGGAATATTACAACAATGGGTCAGAATCTGAGAACAATAGATTGGAATTTTACAACAATGGGTCAGAATCAGAGAACAATAGATTGGAATTTTACAACAATGGGTCAGAATCTGAGAACAATAGATTGGAATTTTACAACAATGGGTCAGAATCTGAGAACAATAGATTGGAATGATATAACAATGGACAGCAGGAGTTTCTCCTATTGGTTTAGCCTCGGTACTGCAGATTATTTTTGGATAACATTAGATTTGCGGATCTGTTATGCTCCGAAGATGATTCAAACGATTTACTATCCCATACTCGCTATTATTGGTGTCCCTGGCAAGTTTCTGTATCCAACTATTAGATCTATCAATCATATTTCACTGATTTAGTGTTCTTGTCATGTAAATCTTGGGAAGACTTAAGCCACAGTCTTCAGTCTCTGTCTCACATTCCGCTCTGCATCCACTATCTGCAATCCCCTCACTACCCAATGTCTGAGGCTGAGACAGACTGTTTGGAACCTCTATGTTATATTTATACCTGAGCTGAGTTCATTGCCATATTCCGCCTAACACCAACCCTACCTGCTACTACCTCTGTAATATCACCTGTCATCACCACTGCCCATCTGCTAATAAAGCCTCATCTGTGCCGTTGTTAAATCCACACTTAACTATTCCAATTCTATCCTGGTCACCCTCCCAGTTATAAACCTCCATAAACCACAGCCCATCCAGAACTCTGCTGCCTGTATCCTAACTCAGACCAAATCCCTATCGCCCATTACTTCTGTGCTTACTGATCGACATTGGCTCCGGGTCTAGCAGCACCTAAATTTTAATATTCTCATTCTTGTGTTTGAATCCCTCCATGGCCTCACCACTCCAATTAGTCCCATTTCCCTTCCATTGCACATATTCTTGTAAATCTTATGCTTTCAAGTCTTTTTCCAATTCCCTTTTAGAAGTGAGCTGTTTTCACTCTATTTCTTCTCCTGCTGTGATTTTCACTCTATGACGTTTCACTCTATGATGGCACTGGTGCCAACGCTATGGAAACCTGGAACTATAAAATGATGTGAACTGCACAGCCGGCCACTTCTAGTGTGGCCAGCACCGTGCCCAGTGCTGGGCAGGGAACTAGCCTGGGTATACTGTGCATGTGCTGTTAGAGTGAGGAAGGGTTTGAATTGACGTCAATCTGCCATTCCGACAGCTTTGATGTACGTCTTTAAATCTTGATCTGTGCATGTCGACTGACCGCCTGTGTTAGTCACTCTCAGCTGAACATACATTCAGCAGCACGAAGGACCCCCACTGGTGTTATTTAAAAGGACCAGGAATCCAACGTACAGGTGAGGGGCTTGTGACTTACTTTTGCTGTTGTAAAGTTCGTGGAGGTGCTGTGGATGGTTTTCTGGAGGTTGTGTTGTAAGCTGCTGCAGACATTCAGGGAGGAGAGAGGATTTGGTGAACCAACTCTGGACGAGGTATGGGGACTGCAGTTACAGTGTTTCTGGGTCTGTCACATGACCAACAAATGGAGCAGAGGCTGCAGAGAGGGGAAGCTCTGTAATGAGGGAGAAGGAGGGGGCTCTGCCTTACCCACCCCGGTTTTGCAAGAGCACTTTTCCTACCTACACCTAACCCAGGAGTAGTGTGTGAGGTGACTCTGATTCAATAAAGAGGTGGTCGCAGAGCTGTGTAACCTCCTGCAACACGACCTGGAGCCTCACACCAGTGTGAGGACGGAGCTGTCAGTGGCTGTTAAGGTCACAGTTTCATTGAACGTCTATGTATCTGGATTTTTAGAGGCAGGAGCATGAGTCAAATCTAACGTAGGGATGTAGAAATCGATGTAGTCATAAAATAATTTCCGTCATAAAAGGAGGCCATTTTACCCCTCCATGCCAGCTCAATCTGGAACAATCCAGTCATTCCCACTCCCCCTCTCAATCCCCCTATCCCTGCAAGTTCATTTCCTTCAGGTGCCCATCCAGTTTCCTTTTGAAATCATTGATTGTCTTATCTTCCACCACCCTCACGGGCAGTGAGTTCCATCTCATTACCATTCACTGTGTAAAAAAGTTCTTTCTCATATTCCCCCTGTATCTCTTACCCAAAACCTTCCATCTGAGTCCCCTTGTCCATGTTTCATCAGTAAATGGGAATAGTTTTTCCTTGTCTATCTTATCTACTTCTGTCATAATCTTGTAAACCTCTATCAAATCTCTCTCAATCTCCTTTACTCCAGGGAGAACAACTCCAGCTTATCCAAACTAACCTTGCAACATCGATAGCACAGATAGATGGATATTTGCTCTGTTTGTAAACCCGTGCCATTCCTGCACTGTATGTGTTTGATGGGGACAGTGTAGAGGGAGATTTTCTCTATATCTAACCCTGTTTATTTTTCTTCCCCTTTTATATATCCCATATTGAGGGGCCTTTATTCTCAGGCCCGCTTTATATACATATTTAAATTTTTTAAATAACTTTATTTAAAACAGATAAATAAACTAAAATCTCAAATTAAAATGCCATTCGCGGCGTCGATGATGCACTCCAGTCCCTGTGGTGCCCACCGGTCACAGAAGGCCTCAAGCGTACCGGCGGAAACTACATGCTCCTTCTCCAGGGACACCCGGGCGCGAGCGTAACCGCATAAGAGGGGCAGGCAATCGGGGAGGACGGACCCCCCGACGGCCCGCAGCCTGGACCTGTGAATTGCCACCTTTGCCAGGCCCAGGAGCAGACCGACGAGGAGATCCTCCTCCCGGCTTAAGCCCCTCCGCACCGGGTGCCCAAAGATCAGGAGCGTGGGACTGAAGTGCAGCCAGAACATGTGGTGCAGCTCCTTCAAATACTCAAAGAGTACTTCAAATACCAAAGCAACCTCGTATATATGTGAAACACGGACTCGTCCAGGACGCAGAACGTATAGGCGGCCTGGGAGTCCGTGAACCTACGTAAAAGTCTGCTGTACGGGACCGCCCTGTGCAACACCCTCCACCCCAGGTCCCCGAGGTAAAGGGGGAAGACTCCCGCGTAAAGAGACCTCCATCGGGGTTTCCCCTCGCTGCCAGATTGCAAGGCAGACCGCCAGGGCGTATCAGTTGAGAGTGTGCAGGAGCAGCCCGTACAGGAAACCCCTCTACGCTGACTGGAATGGCACGGAGGGCATTTTCCGAGAGGCGGCTCGGGCTGTGTGGGACTGGCTCCTGAGGAGGGTTTGGGGGCCTGGGTCCGCTCTCCCGAGCCCAATCACCACCCACAGTGAGGGGCATCCCAGGTGCTTCGGCTACTCCTCTGCCCACTGGTCCGACCCTGGAGTAGGCCGCCCGGACAGCCGAGGCACTCTCCTCAGCTGGCGAGGGAGCACCCTGACTGGTCGCGACCATGTTCCAGACTCGGAATAGATCCCGATAAAAGACAGGCAACTCCCTCAGAGAGGCGCGGCTAACGGACTCCACAGGGAGCTGCGTGTCGTCTTGAAGGCAGTGACACTGGCGGAAAAAATACGTCGCCAGCGCACACCATCTGGGAGGACGATCTCTGCAGGTATCTCTGCAGGGTCCGAACGTGGAGAGTCGCAGCCTGGGTGCGGAATCACACCAGCAACTGGCCGCCCTCCTCCATCAGGAGACTCAGGACCACGGCAGAGACCCTGTGTTTCCGCTTGCCCCAGATGAAATCGACGAATTTATTCTGGTTCTTGGTGTGTAATGCAGGGGGCGGGGCCAAAGTGACCAACGGGTACCACAGCATGGAGGCAACAAGTTGGTTTATGACCAGCGCCCGGCCCCTGTAGGAAAGCACTCAGAGCAGTCCTGCCCAGCTTCCCAGCAGAGTGGTGACTTTCGCCTCCAACGCCTGCCAGTTTGCCGGCCAGGCTTCCTCAGGAGGGCTAAGGTGGACTCCCAGATAGAGGAGGTATGTGGTGCTCCACACAAAAGGTGTCAAGTCTTTCGGCAGGGAGTCCACCCGTCACTGACCCACCAGGGGTCTGGAACATTTCTCCCAATTGATCCTCGCGGAGGACGCAGCAGAAAAGGTCTGCTGGCAGTCGCGCATCCTCCACAGGTCAATGGGATCTGTGACCGTGAGGAGCACGTCGTCGGCGTAAGCCGAGAGGACAACCCGCGTGGCCCGCTCGCGCAGAGCCAATCACGCCAACCTCCTGCGAAGCAGGCACAGGAAGGGCTCCACGCAGATGGTTTGCAATTCGTCGGACATGGGGCATCCATGACGCACTCCTCTCCCAAAGCGAAGGGGCGCAGTCAAGGACCCGTTAACTTTGACTAGACACTCTGCGGTGGCGTATAAAAGTCGGACCCGGGCCACAAAATGCGGCCCGAGTCTGAAAGCGCGCAGAGTCCCGAAAAGGTATTCGTGATCCACCTTGTCGAACACCTTCTTCTGATTGAGGGAGAGAAAGGCGGCCAACTGACCAGTCCTCCAGGCAAGATGGATCAAATCCTGGACCAGGTGGATTTTGGCCTGGATGGACCGGCCTGGGACCGTGTAGGACGGGTCGTGGTAGATCATGATTGCCAGCACGGAGCCCAGGCAGGTTGACATAACCCGGGCGAAAATCTTATAATCCATGCTGAGGAGGGAGACTGGACCCCCGTTTTTAAGCAGGCAGAGATCGCCCCACTTCGGCAGCCGGACGATGACTCAGTCGCCAGGCTTTCCCCCAGGACCTGCGTGTAATCGTCCCCCAGGACGTCCCAGAACGCCCTGAGGAACTCAATGTTCAGCCCGTTCAGCCTCCGGGATTTGCCTGTCGAGAGCACCTGGAGGGCGCTGGTCAACATGAGTGGAGCCTCCAATCCTTCGACGCCCTCCGGGCTGCCCTGCAGCAAGTCTTCCCACAAAACTCTGCGTGCCTCCTCGCTGGACGGATCCGGAGAGAACAACGGACTGTAATAAGTGCGGACCAGGAGGCCCATTTCCTCCAAATGTGTGACGGAGGATCCGCCGTCGGCCAGCAGCTCGATGAGCTGCTTACGGACCCCCTGCCATTTTTGCAGAGAGTAGAAGAAGGATGCGGCGCGGTCTAAATCTTCCAGGATCTGGATACGTGACCTCACATCCACGCCTCGGGACCCTTTCTGCTGCAGGTCCCTCAGCGCACCCTTCTTGCCCTTATAAGTCTGCCACAGAGCCGGGTCCACCACGGCATGACCGAGGCATGACTCCAATTCGAGCACCTCCCTCTCCAGGCGCCCGATCTCGACTTCCCGCCTCATGGTCGACCCCTTTCGCGTGCTCCTGACAGAAGACGCGGATGTTGTCTTCCCACATCCTACCATAGCATCAAGGAGGGGAAGCCCCCCGTGCTTCCTTCTCCAGACGGCGCAGAATCTACGGAACGAGTCCCAGAATCGTTCGTCCTCCAGCAGCCAGTTGTTAAAGTACCAGGACCCGGACCCTGCCCGATTTCAAACGGAGTGAACTCCACCCACACCAGGTGGTGGTCCGAGCACGGCACCAGCCGCATGGAGGCCGCCGAGAAGCGGGAGACGTATGCCTGCAAAAAGTAGAGGTGGTCGATTCGTGACCCTTCTCCTCCAGACCTCCACGTGAAGGTGCTGGAGTCGGGATGGAGATTCCACCAGACGTCTACCAAGTTGAGGGAGCTGATCAGTTCCCTCAACTTCTCCACCAACGCTTGGTCGCACGGGGGACCGGAGCGATCCCCCAACTCGAGGGTGCAGTTAAAATCCACCTCCCCCCGCCCCCCCAGGATGATGCACTCGCCGCTATCGATGGAGCTCAAGAGAGCGGACACTTCTTCAAAGAAGCGAGCTTGCAACGCGCCGGGCCTGGGCACGTACACGTTCACAAAGTGGAGCGGCACGCTACCGAGGCGTATGGTGACGTGGAGTAAGCGGCCCGGCAATAGGTCGTTGACACCCAAAATCTCCGGCTGAAAACTCGGGGCCCACAAGATACCCCACTAGAAGTAGGGGTGTGGTGACTCATGTAGACCCCACCCTGCCACTCCAGGAGCCAGGTGGCTTCGTCTCCCGGAACGGTGTGGGTTTTCTGCAGAAAGCTCACCCGTATCTCCCTTCCCTAAGGACTGAGTGATTGTGAAATCTGTGGTGAGACCCCCTGCTGCACTTGATGTTGATGTTGTCGATGGTTATCTTCATGTCAAAGGTACTCAAAAGCCGTCTCCAACACCTCACTGTGAGGAGGGAGTGGAAGTGCACCTGGCCTTCCATTCACCAACAACCCATTGAGGAATGCATTAAAATGCTGCCTCAGAACCAGTTTCACGCTTGCACGCTTTCCCGCTTTCTTGAGGGCGGCACGGATTGACTGGATGATCAGTGCCAGACTTGACCAATGGCCGAGGGCCAGCTGAGCCTTATTGCAGCAACCACTGCTAGCCTTGAGGAATTCCCTGAGTTCCACCATGGGGATGACAGAAGACTCGTTGGGAGGCACGAGGGACGCCACCACCTCACTGGTGATGGAATCAAGGTCATCCTCCGTGCACCACACCGAGTCTCCATCCTCCTCCTGGTCATCACCCACCACAGACTGTGGGGCGGACACCCCGGCCTCGCCAGCTGCTCCCATCTCTGTCACGATCCCACCTCCAGGATCGATGGCAGAGAAGTCTTCTCTGGGTTCTACTGTGAAACTGGAGCATGTGGGCACCAGAGGTTCAGGAACCCTCTTCACCTCCGTCCCCAGGCCAATGTGTGGTCCAGGGGATATTGGAGTTCCCGACTCTGGAAATCCAGCCAGAGCCGAGAACAGAGGCGGAGAGAGGAGGCCATCTCCCGCTCCGCCAGCACCCACAGGTCCAGCAGATGGGGCAGCATTTTCGGTTATAATCGGGTGTTGTGTCCTCTGGTAGTGAGTGGATTCTGGCTGGGAGGGCCGACCCATTGGGGCCTTGCCCACCTCTCCACTCAGGGCACCCGACCCAATGGCAAAATGGGATGCGTCCCCAGGCTCCCCCACCAAAAGTAGAGCTCCACTTGTTCCCACAGGAGGGGCTGCATGCAGAGGGGCCTCCCCCTCCCCTACATCCTGAGGAATAGGAGCTCCTGCCCAAACTTTGCAGCCTTCATGCTGGTGGTGGTGTCAGGAGGAACCTGGGAGCGGACCTTGGGCTGAGCTCAGGCTCGGGTTGTGTCATGGTGTCTAGGGGACGAGCCTCTCGGTGTTTACTTTTCCTCCACGCCTTTCTTCCACCCGGACGGGCATTTCCCTCCCCGCTGGAGGCTGCGAAAACCATAGCCTCCGGAACTGACTGGGCAGTGTCTGTAGGATGTGTGTTGGAATTGGAGGTGGTGCAGTGGCGCCACACTGGGCCGCCGAGGTGGAAATGGTGGACGAACATGCCCCACCCCCTTGCAGATGAGGCACCGCGCCCCGTCCGAGGTCCAGAAGATGCGGTAGGCCGTCGCCTGGAACTCTACATCGAAATCGCCCTCCAAGACCTCCTCCCACGGCAGCTGAATCAATAGCCGGCGGCGGAAGGAGTAGACATGCCGGAGGCTGTGCTCCCAAAGATCTAGCGGGACTGGCGGGAGCCCCGACCTTACCTCCCCCAGATGGTGCAGGTGGGGTAGGAGGAGCTCACTGGGAAGGAAGGGCGGGACATTTGATAGTATTATCCGCTGCGCAGTGGACCCAAGAGGGACCACCGGCAGGAAATTCCCACCCACAGTGAGCCCTTTATTCAGGGTCAGGGACATGGTCTGCTCAGTCTACAGGAAGAACACAGCCTTTCCCTACATTTTTGAGGCTGCCACAATGGTCGAGGGGCCGACAACCTTGGCCATTGCCTTCACACACGCCTCTATAGACATATTGGGATGGGTGTAACTCTTCACCCCATGCTTCGATGTCAATATTTTAAATGGTGACAGGGCCACAGGAGCAGCTGCTGCAGCATAGGAAGGCCCCGCCACTGGACAGGACTGTAAAGCCATGGGGTAGACCCAGCGTTGAGTGAAAAAATAAAAATAGAAATCGAGAGAAAGGAATAACAAATAATGAGTTATCCCAAAAAGCATCGACTGGAGGGTATGGCTAGGGTGAGAGGCTGAATGAGAGGAGGGTCCGGAGGAACCAATCTATTTGCCGGTGTTAATTCAGGATGTCCTTGTGCTGGTCTTCCAGTTGGTGGTGGGAGGGGTGCGATGTCTTCAACTGGGAAAGCTGTAGTTGCCCCGGCACACTCTGCTTCTGATGTGGTTTACACAGTTAAAAGAAAGTCTCTTCACTGGGCAGCTCCAGCTATCCCAGGCTAGATCTTTGGAGTGGGGAAAGAGCTCCTATTCAATGCTTTTAAACACAGGAGCTCCCTGTTCAAACAAGCAACCCCACCCAAGGTTTTATGGTCTCTTCCTTTCCCCCTCCCCACAACAATCAATGAAAGGATTACAAAACCCAAACTCACATGAGTTGTCAGTTCTTCTGACCTCCTGCTTTCTTCTTTCAAAAAGACAGATATAAACCCTTTGTTTCAATCTCAGTCTCTCCCTCTTGCAGCAGTCTTCCAGCCTCCAACCTTCAGCATCTGCACACAGCTGCATCTCGTTGATGCACTCAGCACCTCCAATTAGCCAGGAGTCACCCCTTTTTTTTTTTTTTCTTTTTTCTCTGTATCTAACCCCCGTTTTTTTTTTTCGTTTTTTTCCCCTTTTATATATTTTTTATGTCGAGGGGGCCTTTATTCCTCAGGCCCCCTTTATATATTTTTATGTCGAGGGGGCCTTTATTCCTCAGGCCCCCTTTATATAAATACTTATATTTTTAAAATAACTTTATTAAAACCAGATAAATAAACAAAAAACTCAAATTAAAATGCCACTCTCGGCGTCAACAATGCACTCCAGTCCCTGCGGTGCCCACCAGTCGCGGAAGGCCTCAAGTGTACCAGCAGACACCGCATGCTCCTTTTCCAGGGACACCCGGGCGCGAACGTAACCGCGGAAGAGGGGCAGGCAATCGGGGAGGATGGACCCCCCGACGGCCCGCAACCTGGACCTGTGAATTGTCACCTTGGCCAGGCCCAGCAGCAGACCGACGAGGAGATCCTCCTCCCGGCCCAAGCCCCTCCGCACCGGGTGCCCAAAGATCAGGAGCGTGGGACTGAAGTGCAGCCAGAATTTGAGGAGCAGCCCCTTCAGATACTCAAATAGGGGCTGCAACCTCGCACACTCCGTATAAATGTGGAACACGGACTCGTCCAGGCCGCAGAAAGTACAGGTGGCCTGGGAGTCTGTGAACCTACTTAAAAGCCTATTGCACGGGACTGCTCTGTGCAGCATCCTCCACCCCAGGTCCCCGATGTAAAGGGGGAAGACTCCCGCGTAGAGAGACCTCCATCGGGGTTTCCCCTCGCCGCCAGATGGCAACGCGGACCGCCAGGGCGTGTCCGGCCGGCTGACGAGGGCGAGGAAGTGGAGAGTGTGCAGGAGCAGCCCGTACAGGAAACCGCTCCGCGCCGATTGGAATGGCACGGAGGGCATTTCCGAGAGGCGGCTCGGTTTGTGCGGGACCGGCTCCCGAGGAGGGTTTCGGGGCCTGGGTCCGATGAGCAGTTCCGGCCGAGCGGGGGTCAGCTCGGCCGGGATCGCTCCGCACTCCCGAGCCCCCTCGCCACCCGCAGTGAGGGGCGTCCCGGGGGTTTCGGCTACTCCTCCGCCCGCCGGACCGTCCCCTGAGTCGGCAGCCCTGACAGCCGAGGCGCTCACCTCCACCGGCGGGAGAGCGCCCTGACTGGAGGCGACCATGTTCCAGACTCGGAAAAGATCCCGGTATAAGACAATCAACTCCCTCAGAGAGGCGCGGCTAACGGACTCCACCGGGAGCTGCGTGTCGTCTTGAAGGCAGTGACACTGGCGGAAAAAATACGTCGCCAGCGCACACCATCTGGGAGGACGCTCGACGTACAGGTATCTCTGCAGGGTCCGAAGGTGGAGAGTCGCAGCCTGGGTGCGGACGCACACCAGCGACTGACCGCCCTCCTCGATCGGGAGACTCAGGACCGCGGCAGAGACCCAGTGGTTCCTCTTGCCCCAGAAGAAATCGACGAGTTTCTTCTGGATCTTGGTGGCAAATACAGGGGGCGGGGCCAAAGTGACCAACCGGGACCACAACATGGAGGCCACCAGTTGGTTTATGACCAACGCTCGGCCCCTGTAGGAAAGCACTCGGGGCAGTCCTGTCCAGCGCCCCAGCCGAGCGGTGACTTTCGCCTCCAACTCCTGCCAGTTTGCCGCCAGGCTTCCTCAGCGGGGCTAAGGTGGACTCCCAGATAGAGGAGGTGCGTGGTGCTCCACGCAAAAGGTGTCATCTCCTCCGGCAGGGAGTCCACCCGCCACTGACCAACCAGGAGTCCGGAACATTTCTCCCAATTGATCCTCGCGGAGGACGCGGCAGAAAAGGTCTGCTGGCAGTCGCGCATCCTCCGCAAGTCAACGGGATCTGTGATTGCGATGAGCACGTCGTCGGCGTAAGCCGAGAGGACGACCCGCATGGCCGGCTCGCGCAGAGCCAATCCCGTCAACCTCCTGCGAAGCAGGCACAGGAAGGGCTCCACGCAGATGGTATACAATTGGCCGGACATGGGGCACCCCTGACGCACTCCTCTCCCAAATCGAAGGGGTGCCGTTAAGGACCTGTTAACTTTGACTAGACACTCTGCGGCGGCGTATAAAAGTCGGACCCGGGCCACAAAATGCGGTCGAGTCCGAAAGCGCGCAGAGTCCCGAAAAGGTAATCGTGATCCACCCTGTCGAACGCCTTCTCCTGATCGAGGGAGAGAAAGGCGACCGACTGACCAGTCCTCTGGGAAAGATGGATCAGGTCCCGGACCAGGTGGATGTTGTCCTGGATGGACCGGCCCGGGACCGTGTAGGACTGGTCGGGGTGGATCATGTGGGCCAGCACGGAGCCCAGGCGGGTAGACATAGCCCGGGCAAAGATCTTATAATCCGTGCTGAGGAGGGAGACCGGACGCCAGGTTTTAAGCAGGCGGAGATCGCCCCTCTTCGGCAGCAGGACGATGACCGCCCTGCGCCACGAGAGGGGCATCTCCCCGGTCGCCAGGCTTTTTCCCAGGACCCGCGCGTAATCGTCCCCCAGGACGTCCCAGAATGCCCTGAGGAACTCCACGGTCAACCCATCCAGCCCTGGGGATTTGCCCCTGGAGAGCTGGTGGAGGGCGCCAGTCAGCTCCGCCAACGTGAGAGGAGCCTCCAATCCTTCGGCGCCCTCCGGGCTGACCTGCGGCAGGTCCTCCCACAAAACTCTGCGCGCATCCTCGCTGGACGGATCCGGAGAGAACAACGCACTGTATTACGTCCGGACCGGGAGGCCCATTCCCTCCGGATCCGTGATGGAGGATCCGTCGTCGGCCAGCAGCTCGACGAGCTGCTTACGGATCCCCCGCCATTTTCCCAGCGAGTAGAAGAAGGGTGAGGCGCGGTCCAAATCTTCCAGGATCTGGATCCGCGACCTCACGTACGCGCCTCGGGACCCTATGAGCTGCAGGTTCCTCAGCGCGCCCTTCTTCTCTTTGTACGCCTGCCACAGGGCCGGGTCCACGACGGCATGACCGAGGCGGGATTCCAAGTCGAGCACCTCCCTCTCAAGGCGCCCGATTTCGGCTTCCCGCCACTTGGTCGACCCCTTCGCGTACTCCTGACAGAAGACGTGGATGTGAGTCTTGCCCACATCCCACCACAGCCTCAAGGAGGGGAAGCCCCCCTGCTTCCTTCTCCAGTCGGCCCAGAATCGACAGAAGGAGTCCCGAAATCGCACGTCCTCCAGCAGCCGGTTGTTAAAGTGCCAGTACGCGGACCCCGCCCGCGTGCGGAGCGGAGTGAACTCCGCCCACACCAGGCGGTGGTCCGAGCACGGCACCAGCCGCATGGAGGCCGCCGAAACGCGGGAGACGTACGCCTGCGAAATGTAGAGGCGGTCGATTCGCGACCCCCCTCCTCCAGACCTCCACGTGAAGGCGCTGGAGTCGGGATGGAGATTCCGCCAGACGTCCACCAAGTTAAGGGAGCTGATCAGTCCCCTCAACTTCTCCACCGACGCTTGGCCGCGCTGGGGACCGGAGCGATCCCCCACTTCGAGGGTCCAGTTAAAATCCCCCCCAAGGATGATGCACTCGCCGCTATCGATGGAGCTCAAGAGAGCGGACACTTCTTCAAAGAAGCGCGGTTGCAACGCGCCGGGCCTGGGTGCGTACACGTTCACAAAGTGGAGCGGCACGCTACCCAGGCGAACGGCGAGGTGGAGCAAGCGGCCCGGCACTAGCTCCTTGACCCCCAAGATCTCCGGCTGAAAAGTCGGGGCCAACAAGATAGCCACCCCACTAGAAATAAGGGTGAGGTGATTCATGTAGACCCCACCGTGCCACTCCAGGAGCCACGTGGCTTCGTCTCCCGGAACGGTGTGGGTTTCCTGCAGAAAGCTCACCGCGTATCTCCCTTCCCTGAGGACTGAGAGATTGTGAAATCTGCGGTGAGCCCCTCTGCTGCCGTTGATGTTGGTTATCTTCATGTCAAAGGTCATTAAAACCCGTCACAAACACCTCACTGTGTGGAGGGAGTGGAAGTGCACCTGGCCCTCCACTCCCCCAGCAACCCATTGAGGAACACATTAAAACGGCGCCTCTCAACCAGTTTCACGTCCGCGCGCTTGCCCGCTATCTTAAGGGCGGCACGGACGGACTGTATGATCAGCGCCAGATTCGACCAACGGTCGAGGGCCAGCTGAACTTTATTGCGGCAACCTCTGCAAGCCGTGGGAAATCCCGGAGTTCCGCCGTGGGGATGAGAGGAGATTCAGTGGGAGGCACGAGAGACTCCACCACCTCACTGGCGATGGAATCAAGATCATCCTCCGTGCCCCACACCGAATCCCCATCCTCCTCAGGGTCATCACCGCCACTGGCCGACACACCCACCACACACTGTGGGGCGGACGTCCCGGCAGCGCCAGCTGATCCCGCTTCCATCAGGATCCCACCCCCAGGATCGATGGCTGAGGAGTCCTCTCTTTGTTCTATTGTGAAACTGGAGCCTGTGGGCGCCAGCAGTTCAGGACCCCCCCTCACCTCCATCCCCAGGCCAATGAGTGGTCCGGGGAGACAGGCGTTCCCGACTCCAGAAATCCAGCCGGAGCCGAGACCTGAGGAGGCGGAGGGAGGAGGCCATCTCCCCCTCCGCCAGCACCCACAGGCCCAGCAGATGGGGCAGCGTTCTCGGTTACAACCGGGTCGGGTGTATCCTGGTTGGTGGTGGACTCCAGCTGGGAGGGCCGACACTTTGAGGCCCCGCCCTCCCCTTTACTCAGGGCACCCGACCCAGTGGCAGTGGCAGAATGGGTGGCGTCCCCAGGCTCCTCCATCACAAGCACGGCTCCACTGGCTTCCCCTGGAGGGGTCACATGTACAGGTGTCTCCCCCTCCACTCCATCCTGAGGAATAGGGATCTCCTGCCCAGACTTTGTGGCCTTGGTGGTGGCGTTACGGGAAACCTGGGGACCCGAAACCGGAGACAGCTCACCTTCAACAGATAGGCCCTGCGCCTCAGGGCCCCTTGTCACCTCTGTGGAAGGCTGCCTTCTCCTCTTTTTCCCAGTTGGGTGCGGAGGCTCAGAGACCTCCATATTATCAGAGGCCTCCACCTCAGCACTCACTTTTTTTTTATTCACCCTGGGCCTGAGCCCAGCCCTGGGGCAAGTTGACTCCCCGAGATCGTGCTTTGTGCTGAGCTCAGACTCGGGTAGTGTCTCTGTGTCCAGGGGACGCGCCTCTCGATGTTGATTTCTCCTCCGCGCCTTCCTTCCACTTGGACGGTCACCCCCTCCCTGCCGGAGGCCATGAAAACCACAGCCTCCGGTACCGACTGTATGGTATCTGGTAGAGGAGTAGGGGGGTGGGAGGAGGTGCAGCGGTGCCACCCTGGGCCGCCGATTTGGAGTTGGCAGGAGGGAGGTTGGGGCAGTTCTTACGAACATGGCCCACCCCCTTACAGACATGGCACCGCACCCCGTCCAAGGTCCAGAAGACGCGGTAGGCCATCCCCTGGAACTCTACATTAAAGTGGCCCTCTGTAACCTCCTCCCACGCCAGCTGCATGAATAACTGGCGGCGGAAGGAGCACACGTGTCAGAGGCTGTTCTGCCGAAGACCGAGCGGGACTGGGATGAGCCCCGTCTTTACCTGCCCCAGACGGTGCAGGTGGGGAAGGAGGAGCTCACCAGGAATGAAGGGCGGGACATTGGATGGAGTGAGCCTTTGCACAGTTTCCTCCAGGTGGTCCACTGGCAGGAAGGTCCCGCCCACGGTGAGCCCCTTGCTCAGAGCCAGGGACACCGCCTGCTCGGTCTTCAGGAATAACACTGCTTTCCCGTACATTTTAGAGGCTGCAACAATGGCCGAAGGGCCGACAACCTCGGCCATTGCTTTCACACATGCCTCTACAGTCATGTTCGGGTGGATGTCGCTATTGACCCCATGTTTCGATGTTAATAAAGCAAACGCCGACGGGGCAACAGGTGCAGCTGCAGCAGCCGCAGCAGCATATGAACGGGAAGGCCCCGCCACCGGCGAAGGAGGGCTTGCCATGGGGTCTAAGAGCCACGTCCACCCCCAAGAAACAAAGCAAATTTACAATTGAAACAATAAACAAACAAACTGTAAACAAAGTGGAGTGGGAGTTGAGGAGGATAGGGGTAGGAAGGTAAAAGAAAATGGGAGGATAGATAACTGAGGCGACTGAGTGGAGGAAGGGAGAGAAAGGCTGACAGGGATGTTTGATCCAGCTGCCAGTTGGAGCACCTTTGTAACAATTAGTCCAAAACTGTTTGTTGTCTTCTAGTTGGGGGAGGCTTCTTCGCCCGGGATGGCTGAAGCCGCCCAGTACTCTCCTCTTCTGCTTTTAACAAAAAAAGTCTTCCCCAGGCAACTCCAGCTGTCCCGAGCAAGTAATTGGGGTGGGAACGGTGCGCCCTGTGTGCAAGCACCAATACAAATACAGGGGCCCCCTACTGGATTTGGCAGCCCCGCCCAAGTCTTCCGGCCTCTTCTCCCTCCCCCCAAATAGTCGAAACTTAAGTTCCAGAGATGTAGAGGAAAGGATAGCGAAGATGATTCTCGACAGGAGCGAGAGTAGTTGTTATGGGGGACTTTAACTTTCCAAATATTGACTGGAAATACTATAGTTCGAGTACATTACATAGGTCAGTTTTTGTCCAGTATGTGCAGGAGGGTTTTCTGACACAGTATGCAGACAAGCCAACCAGGGGGGATGCCACATTGGATTTGGTACTGGGTAATGAACCCGGCCAGGTGTTAGATTTAGATGTAGGTGAGCACTTTGGTGATAGTGATCACAATTCGGTTAGGTTTACCTTAGCGATGGGCAGGGACAGGTATATACCGCAGGGCAAGTCTTATAGCTGGGGGAAAGGAAATTATGATGCGATTAGGCAGGATTTAGGATGCGTAGGATGGGGAAGGAAACTGCAGGGGATGGGCACAAATGAAATGTGGAGCTT
The DNA here is from genome assembly GCF_036365525.1 of Heterodontus francisci. Classification (NCBI taxonomy): domain Eukaryota; kingdom Metazoa; phylum Chordata; class Chondrichthyes; order Heterodontiformes; family Heterodontidae; genus Heterodontus; species Heterodontus francisci. The sequence goes on along the minus strand of NW_027140589.1, from coordinate 3,589,891 downwards.
ATTCAAGGAGCAGCGACTGCGTGTCCTTGATAAGTATGTACCTGTGAGGCAGGGAGGAAGTTGTCGAGCGAGGGAGCCGTGGTTTACTAAAGAAGTTGAAGCGCTTGTCAAGAGGAAGAAGAAGGCTTATGTTAGGATGAGACGTGAAGGCTCAGTTAGGGCGCTTGAGCGTGACAAGCTAGCCAGGAAAGATCTAAAGGGAGAGCTATGAAGAGCGAGGAGAGGACACGAGAAGCCATTGGCGGATAGGATCAAGGAAAACCCTCAGGCTTTCTATAGGTATATCAGGAATAAAAGAATGACTAGAGTTAGATTAGGGCCAATCAAGGATAGTAGTGGGAAGTTGTGTGTGGAATCAGAGGAGATAGGGGAAGCGTTAAATGAATATTTTTCGTCAGTATTTACAATAGAGAATGAAAATGTTGTCGAGGAGAATACTGAGATACAGACTACTAGGCTCGATGGGATTGAGGTTCACAAGGAGGAGGTGTTAGCAATTTTGGAAAGTGTGAAAATAGATAAGTCCCCTGGGCCAGATGGGATTTATCCGAGGATTCTCTGGGAAGCCAGGGAGGAGATTGCAGAGCCTTTGTCCTTGATTTTTATGTCGTCATTGTCGACAGGAATAGTGCCGGAAGTCTGGAGGATAGCAAATGTGCCCTTGTTCAAGAAGGGGAGTAGAGACAGCGCTGGTAATTTTAGACCTGTGAGCCTTACTTCGGTTGTGGGTAAAATGTTGGAAAAGGTTATAAGAGATAGCATTTATAATCATCTTGAAAAGAATAAGTTCATTAGAGATAGTCAGCACAGTTTTGTGAAGTGTAGGTCGTGCCTCACAAACCTTATTGAGTTTTTCGAGAAGGTGACCAAACAGGTGGATGAGGGTAAAGCCGTTAATGTGGTGTATATGGATTTCAGTAAGGCGTTTGATAAGGTTCCCCACGGTAGGCTATTGCAGAAAATACAGAAGTATGGGATTGAAGGAGATTTAGAGCCTTGGATCAGAAGTTGGCTAGCTGAAACAAGACAGAGGGTGGTGGTTGATGGCAAATGTTCATCCTGTAGTTTAGTTACTAATGGTGTACCGCAAGGATCTGTTTTGGGGCCACTGCTGTTTGTCATTTTTATAAATGACCTGGATGAGGGTGTAGAAGGGTGGGTTAGTAAATTTGCGGATGACACGTAGGTCGGTGGAGTTGTGGATAGTGCCGAAGGATGTTGTAGGTTACAGAGGGACATAGATAGGCTGCAGAGCTGGGCTGAAAGATGGCAAATGGAGTTTAATGTTGAAAAGTGTGAGGTGATTCACTTTGGAAGGAGTAACAGGAATGCAGAGTACTGGGCTAATGGGAAGATTCTTGGTAGTGTAGATGAGCAGAGAGATCTTGGTGTCCAGGTACATAAATCCCTGAAGGTTGCCACCCAGGTTAATAGGGCTGTTAAGAAGGCATATGGTGTGTTAGCTTTTATTATTAGGGGGATCGAGTTTCGGAGCCACGAGGTCATGCTGCACCTGTACAAAACTCTGGTGCGGCCGCACCTGGAGTATTGCGTGCAGTTCTGGTCACCACATTATAGGAAGGATGTGGAAGCTTTGGAAAGGGTGCAGAGGAGGTTTTCTAGAATGTTGCCTGGTATGGAGGGAAGGTCTTACGAGGAAAGGCTGGGGGACTTGAGGTTGTTTTCGTTAGAGAGAAGGAGGAGGAGAGGTGACTAATAGAGACATATAAGATAATCAGAGGGTTAGATTGGTTGGATAGTGAGAGTCTTTTGCCCCGGATGGTGATGACAAACACGAGGGGACATAGCTTTAAGTTGAGGGGTGATAGATATAGGACAGATGTGAGAGGTAGTTTCTTTACTCAGATAGTAGTAAGGGCGTGGAACGCCCTGCCTGCAACAGTAGTGGACTCGCCAACTTTAAGGGCATTTAAGTGGTCATTGGAAAGACATATGGATGAAAATGGAATAGTGTAGGTCTGATGGTTTCACAGGTCGGCGCAACATCGAGGGCCGAAGGTTCTGTACTGCGCTGTAATGTTCTATGTTCTACCTCTCTCCACTTTTTCCAGTCTCCACTCTGCAGTTGCTGCAGCACAGGTGCAGCTGCTCCCCCTGATTGCTGGCAGGAAGTGCTTCAAATTGCCCAGCCAATCCCAGTGTTGTACCTGTCCTGGGAGTGTTTGCTGGGGATAGTGCAGAGGGAGCTTTACTCTGTATCTAACCCCATGCTGTACCTCTTCTGGGAGTGTTTGATGGGGACAGTGTAGAGAAAGATTTACTCTGTATCTAACCCCATTTTTTTCCTCTTTTTTCTTTTCTTTCCCCCGTTTTTTAAACTTGTGTTGAACTGAACAGTTTAGAGGCAGCTTGAATCTGTATCGAAGCCGTGCTGCCCCTGCCATAAACTTCAGCACAAATAAAATTCCTATCCAAACTCGCACCAAGTTAAAGGCCTGCTCAAGTCACAAACAGAAACCCGACCTGAATCCGACGGAGCCATATGGGACCCGAGGCCGACCCGGCCCAGGTCCCTCCATTTTCCCCCGAGACCGACCCGACCCAAGCCCAAAGGTCGAGTTCGGAAGAATGGCCCGACACATGTCATCGGGTCCCATCGGGTTCGGGTCGGGTAACAGGCCTTTCCACCAAGTCCCGTTGATCCATCACTACTATGCTCACTGGCTTACGTTGGTTCCTGGTCCAGTAATGCCTCGATTTTAAAATTCTCATCCTAGCTTTCTGACCCAACTCATTCCGAACTACTCAGAAATGAAACTGCCTCATGAAAATACTGAATGTTGGTTTGTTTAAGGGAACACCTTCACATCACGGACTGCTGTGGTTCAGGATGAAGGCCCACCATTTTCTCATGGCAACCAGGGATGGGGAAGTAATGCTGGCCTTCCTTGTCAGTATCACCCATATCCTGAGAACGGATAGACAGGAAATAAAATAGGAATAAAATCAATGAGTTTGTAATTGACGGATTGAAACCAGGCGAGGTCTGTGATCAGAGAGAGATGTCATAATCTGATAAACAAATTGTCAACACAAATTATCTCACCAGCCCTTTGTGCTTGTCTTTCTGTTGTTGTCTTCATCAGAAAACAAGTAACAATTAATCTCGGGATTAAAAACTGCTGAATGTCAATTGTACACATGAGATACGTACTCAATGATTTCTGTTATCAGACATCAGAGAATCACATAGCACAGGAGGAGACTATTTAAGAAATTGTACCAGTTCCAGCTCTTTGAAGGAGATTTCCAATGATTCCTCTCCCCTATTCTTTTCTCCCAGTCCAGTAAATCACCCTGTTAGTATTGATCCAATTCCCGACTGAAAGTTTCTGTTAAATCTGCTTCCACAACCCTTTCAGGAAGTGAATTCCAAATCATAAACACTCGCCGTGTAAAGAAAAGAAAATCTCCTCATCTCTCCTCTGTTTGTTTGTTAATCAACATTAAACTGTTTTCTCTGGTTACTGAACCTTCATCCAGTGAAACCAGATTCTCCTTATTTATTCGAGAAACACACATCATCATTTTTGAGCACCTCTATTAAATCTCCCTTTTATCTTCTCTGCTCTAAGGAGAACAATCTCATCTTCTCTCCACATAACTGAAGTCCCTCATCCCTGTTGCCATTCTAGTATATCACCGAGACAGCATCGCCAAGGCCTTGGAATCCTTCATAAAGTGTGGTGTCCAGAATGGGACACAATATTCCAGCTGAGGCTTAAACAGTCATTTACCTAGTCTTAGCAGAATGTTCTTGTGTTGTTTTTTTTAATTCTTTGCTTCTAGTTATAATTCTAACGACCCCCTATGCCTTTTTAAATCCTTCACCACTTGTCCAGCCACCATTGAAGATGTCTGTACATACACGCCCAGACTCTGTGCTCCTGTACAATCTTTTAAATGGTGCAGTTCAGTTTTTATTCACTCCCCTTATTATCCCTCACAAAATAACCACTTCCCCAGTACTATGTGTTAAATTTCATTCACCATGTGTATTCTCATTTCACCATGAGACTGTCCATGTCCTCCTTAATCCTGCTACTGTCTGCCACACTAGTGACAGCATTTATGATTTACATGTCATCTGCAATAGTTGAAATTATGTTTTTGTTTTACTCTAATTCTATGTCATTTATATATTTATCTATATGTCAGGACGAGCACTGTTTCTAATATCGACCCCTGAGATACAGCACTGTATTCTCCCCCTCCCCCAGTCTGAACAATGTCTGTTCACCACTTTTCGCTGCTTTCTCTCCCTGAGTCAGTATCATATCCACACTATCACTCTCACAATAATCCATGTGTTACATTTTTCATAACAAGTCTATGAAATGTTATTTGATTACAGGTCTTTTGAAAGTCTATATACATAACACTAAACACACTATCCTCATCAGCTCTCACAGTTCTGTCATCAACGGACTTGATCAGGATTATCAGACATGATTTTCCATTAACCTATCTGGCCTGTTTGTCAATTATTATCCCATGTTTTTCCAAGGATTATATATTTTTGTACTGGGTTATGGCCTCTAGAAATTTCCAACCACCAACATTACACTGACTGCTCAGTAGTTGCAGGGATTATCTTATCTCTCCTTTTTAAAACAGGATGTAACATTTGCAACCCTTCAGTCCTCTGTCACCACTCCCATATCCAAGGAGGATTGGAAGATTCTGGCCAGTGCCTTTGGTATTTCCATCATTCCTTCCCTCAGCAACCCTCACTCATCCCATCCAGACCAGCTAAATGTTCTACTTTATTCTGGTACAAAAGTACTGGATTGAAAGGGGTTAACTCAACCTGTTTGTTCAGTGACTGTAATTAATGTCAGTCTCTTTGGACACTAATTGTGTCACTGGAGGGTTTCCCTCTTCTATCAATAAGGGTCTTCATTTAATGTCTTACCCAAAGTGTCAGCTGGAGCATCAAACCCGGCACTTACAGGGATCAGCAGCTCCAGAGAGAGGGAGAGGATAGATCAGAATCTGTGAGCAGTAGATTGGAACGTTACAACAATGGGTCAGAATCTGATAACAATAGATTGGAATGTTACAACAATGGACAGCAGGAGTTTCTCCTTTTGGTTTGGTTTAGTTACTGCAGATTATACTTGGCTAACATTAGAATGGCGGATCTATTATGCACTGAAGATGATTCAAACAATTTACTATCCCAGCCTCGCTATTATTGGTGTCCCCGGTAAGTCTCTGTATCCAACTAATAGATTCATAAACCATATTTCAGTGAATTAGTGTTCTTGTCATTTAAATCGTGAGAAGACTGAATCCATTGTCTTCACTTTCTGTCACAAACTCTATTCCCTCTCCACGATCTGCGATCCCCTCACTGAGGCTGAACCAGGAAGTTTCCAGCCTCTGGTATCTTTAATGCTGAGCTCAGTTGATCCCCATATTAACTCCACCTCCAACCCGACATATTGTTACAGCTAGGTGATGAGGGTTCACAGTCGGTCCTCTTGTCCTTCCTCTTATTTGACTGCTATAGTGTTTGTTCTTTTTTAACCGTGGATGTATTTACCATTTTTGTGTTGTTTTGCTTTTTACCTTTGGTGTAATAGTGAAGGAACCAATCGGAAAGGTTTTCATGAGCTTAACCATGAAAGAGGTGAGTTTAATACACTTAACATCTAAACCCAATCAAAATAAAATAATAAAAACATACATTATACATTTATGCTGCCACTGACACAAGAATCTCACGTACACAAAAAGATTACAGAATAAGAAGTAAAATCGTGGCTGGATTAGAGTCCACAATAAATCAAAGGTCGAATTTGAATGCGGAATACAGGCTTAAAGACAGGATTCTTGGTAGTGTGGATGAACAGAGGGATCTTGGGGTCCATGTCCATTGATCACTCAAAGTTGCCACCCAAGTTGATAGGGTTGTAAAGAAGGCGTATGGTGTGTTGGCTTTCATTAACAGGGGGATTGAGTTTAAGAGCCACGAGGTTATGCTGCAGCTCCATAAGGCCCTGGTTCGTCCACAATTGGAATATTGTGTTCAGTTCTGGTCGCCTCATTATTGGAAGGATGTGGAAGCTTTAGAGAGGGTGCAGAGGAGATTTACCAGGATGCAGCCTGGACTGGAGGGCATGTCCCACGAAGAAAGATTGAGGGAGCTAGGGCTTTTCTAATTGGAGCGAAGAAGGATGAGAGGTGACTTGATAGAGGGGTACAAGATGATGAGAGGCATAGATAGAGTGGATCGTCAGAGACTTTTTCCCAGGGTGGAAAGGGCTATCACCAGGGGGCATAATTTTAAGGTGAGTTCAGGAAGGTTTCTGGGAGATGTCAGAGGTAGGTTCTTTACACAGAGAGTGGTGGGTGCGTGGAATGAGCTGCCAGCGGTGGTGGTCGAAGCAGATACATTAGGGACATTTAAGCGACTCTTGGATAGATACATGGATGATAGTAGAATGAAGTGTAGGTAGTTAGATGGATCTTAGAGTAGGTTAAAGGTTCGGCACAACATCGTGGGCCGAGGGGCCTGTACTGTGCTGTACTGTTCTATGTTCTATGTTCTAAAACATAATATGCAGTCTGTGAGGTTTGATAAATCCCTGATCTCCTGGCTGAAGTTGTACTCTTGAAGTCTTTGGCTGGTCGAAGTGCCCGTTGTGACTGATCCACATGGTTCAGGATGTTCTTGAAGGCAGACTGGTAGGTGGCCTTTTTACCCTGGTGCCTCAGTCTGTAGTAATCTGTAGGATTGGAGGGTCCACAGTCGCTGGTGGTTTTCAAACTTGTGATGTCATCTGATGAGAGACAGAAAGAGAACGGGACTTGGGGTGGTGGGGGGCTAGGGGAGGGGGAAAGGAGACCACCCTTCTGCTTCTGCCAGTTTGAATCACTGGTTTGTCTGTCTTTGTCCAGGGGAAGCTCCCAGCTTTCACAGAGATGGTCAGACGGTCTCATGGCTGCCTCAATATATTTTCTGGAGCCTTCTAATGAGATTCAAGGTGAGGAATTTCCATCTCCCTAGGGCTCAGGATGCCATTCTTTACACTTGGAGTAGTTTACGCTTTCAAAGTCAGTGTGTCAGGATGTCCTTGAATTGCATGCTAATGAACGCAATCTTAGCAAAGTCAGTCTCAAGAGTAAGCCATTATTTTGGGTCCAGGCTCATCAGACATGTGTCTCCGATTGGAGACGTTGGAGTGTGAAAAGGTGCTTCAGATACAAATTGCAGTGGCCATCTTGACTGCCAGTTTTTTGCAGGATTTTTTCCATTAAAACTTTAATGTAAGTTTCCAACTGATGAACCAAAATTCCTCATTGGCGTATCGTGTTTCATTGACACCAATAACACCTCTTTAATATGTGCCTCAGCCTACCAGCTGCGTAAACCCTCATCATGACGTTGTTAAATCCACACTTGACTCTTCCAATTCTATCCTGGTCACCCTGCAATTATAAATCCATAAAATGATGTGAACTGCACAGCTGGCCACTTTTAGTGTGGTCCGCACAGTGTCCCATGTTGGGCAGGGATCTAGCCTGGGTGCCATGTATGTGTTGTTAGTGTGAGGAGGCGTTAGTACTGATGTCAATCAGCCATTTTGGCAGCATTGATGTACGATTTTGAAACTTTGACTGTGCATGTCCACTGACCACCTGTGTAAGTCACTCTCAGCAGAGCATAGATTCAGCAGCACGGGGAACACCGCACCCTCCCCCGACCCCCCATCCCCACCACCACCCCCAAAGTTATTTTATAGGATCAGGCATCCAACTTACAGGTGAGGGGCTTTAGACTTAGTTCTGTGATTGAAAAGTTAGTGGAGGTGCTGTGGATGGTTTCCTGGAGGTTGTGTTGTGAGCTGCTGCAGACATTCAGGGAGGACAGAGGATATGGTGACCCAACACTGGACGAGGTATTGGGACTGTAGTTAAAGTGTCTCTGGGTCTGAAACATGATCAACAAATGAAGCAGAGGCTGCAGAGAGGGGAGTCTCTGTAAAGAGAAAAGAGGAGGGGGCTCTGCCCTACCCATCCGGGGTGTTCCAAGGGCACTTTTTCTACCTACACCTAACCCAGGAGCAGTGTGTGAGGTGACTCTGATTCAATAAGGAGGTGGTCACAGAGCTGTGTCAACTCCTGTAACACGACCTGGAGCCTCACACCAGGGTGGGGACGGAGCTGTCAGTGGCCGTTAAAGTCACAGTTTCATTGATCTTCACTGCATCCGAATCATTCCCCAGGCAGGAGTGGGCGGCATATCCAACAGAGTCACAGAGAGTCAGAGTCATTTACGAAATAGGAGGAGGCCATTCGGCCCCTCTGTACCAGCTCTCTGTGGAACAATCCAGTCAGCCCCACTCCCCCGCTCAATCCCCGTATCCCTGCAAGTTCATTTCCTTCAGATGTCCATCCAGTTTCCTTTTGAAATAATTGATTGTCTCGGCTTCCACCACCCTCACGGGCAGTGAGTTCCAGCTGATAAACATCCACTGTGTAAAAAAGTTCTTCCTCCTATTCCCCCTGCATCTCTTACCCAAAACCTTCCATCTGTGTCCCCTAGTCCGTGTTTCATCAGTTAATGTGAACAGTTTTTCCTTGTCTATCTTCTCTAAACCGATTATAATCTTGTACACTTCTATCAAATCTCTCTCAATCTCCTTTACTCCAGGGAGAGCAACTCCATTCTTCTCCAAACTAACCTTGTAACTAAAACACCCCTATCCCTGGAAGCATTCTAGTAGAATCATAGAATCATCGAAAGTTAAGGCACAGAAAGCAGCCACTTGGCCCATCTTGTCTGCGCCAGCCAGAAAATGATCCATCTATTCTAATCCCATCTTTCAGCATTTGGTGCGTAGAGCTGCAGATTACAGCACTTAAAGTGGATATCCAGACTATGTTTGAATGAGTTGAGGGTTTCTGACTCAACTACCCTTTCAGGTAGTGAATTGCAGACCCAGCACCACCCTCATCTCCCCTCTGATCTTTTTACCAATCACTTTAACTCTATTCCTCCTCTTCGTTGCTATGGTGAATAGAGTATTCACCTCCAGTCCATCCAGGCCCATTGCAATTTTGTACATTTCAATCAGATCTCCCCTCAGCCATCTCTGTTTCAAGGAGAACAACCCCAGTCTATCCAATCTTTCTTTATAGCTGCAGTTTTCCAGTCCTGGCAAATCCTCGAAAATCTCCTCTGTACCCTCTCTAGTGCAGTTACATCCTTTCTGTACTGAGGAGACCAGAGCTGTACACAGCACTCAAGTTGTGGCCTAATCAATGAATTATACAGTTCCAGCCTAACCTCCCTGTTCTTCTATTCTGTACCTGGGCTAATAAAGGAAAGGATTCCATATGCCTCCCTAACCACCTTATCGACCTCTCCTGCTACTTTCAGGGATGTGTGGACATTCAATCCAAGGTCCCTCACTTTCTCTACACTTCTCAGTATCTTGCCATCAATCCTGTATTCCTTTGCCTTGCTTCACCTCCCGAAATGCATCAGATCATACTTCTCCAAGTTGAATTCCTTTTGCCACGGTTCTGCCCATCTGACCAGGCCATCACTATCTTTCTGTCGTCTACAGCTATCCTCCTCGCTAGCTACCACAGGGTCAATCTTTGTGTCGTCTGCAAACGTCTTGATAATGCCCCCTACATTTAAGTCCATATCATTAATATAGACCACAAAAAGCAAGGGATCCAGTACTGAGCCCTGCGGAACGCCACTGGAAACAACCTTCCAGTCTCTAAAACAGCCATCAACAATATCCCTTTCTTTCCTGCCACTGAGTCAATCTTGTATCCACCTTGCTGCATTTCCCTGGATCCCGTGGGATTTTTTTTAATGAACCAATCTGCCATGTAGGACCTTGTCAAAAGCCTTGCTAACATCCAGGTAGAGCACATCAACTGCACTACCCTCATCTATCTTTCTTGTTACTTCTTCAAAAAATTCGACCAAGTTGGTCAAACGAAACCTTCCCTTAACAGATCCATACTGACTATCCTAAAATAAATAGAGGTGGTGAGTAGAGAAGAAGGAAAGTTATTGTGAACCTTTATAAAGCTCTGGTTCGCCCCCAACTGGAGTGCTGCATCCAGTTCCATTCACCATAGTTTAGGAAGGATGTGAGTGTCCTTGACAGGGTGTGGAGGAGATTTACCAGAATCGTTCCAGGGATGGAGGATTTTAGCTACAAGGTTACTCTGGAAAAGCCTGTAATATTTTCCTTGGAGTAAAGGAGATTGAGGGGAGATTTGATAGAGGTATCCAAGGTAATGACGTGTTTGGATAAGGTGGACAATAAAAGATGTTCCCATTAGTTAATGGTACAAGGAAGAGAGTTAAGGTGGTGGGACAGAGATACAGGGGGATGTGAGGAACAACGTTTTTACACAGTGAGAGGGAATGGCCTGGAAATCACTGCCTACGATGGTGGTGGAAGCAGTGATGGTGAATGATTTCAAAAGGATATTGGATGGACACTTGAGGGAAATAAACTTTCAGGAATGTGGAGACAAAGCTGGGGAATGAGACTGACTGGATTTATCTACAAAGAACTGGCATGGACTCGATGGGCCGAGTGGCCTCTTTCTGTGCTGAAATGACTATGACTCCCTGACAGGGGATTACTATTACTACTGCTTTCCTATACTGGGAAAGTTTATAATGGACTGGGCAGTATCACCCTGTTGAACCCTGTGATGTAAGTGAAATGTTTGATGCCCCACAACGTGGTGAACAAATGTCCTTCACAAACAGAGTAAATCAGTTCAGTCCCACTCACCATTCTGGATCATTTACAATGGGGAGTAGTTTCTCCTGGTTTTCTCTACATTTAACAGCAGCCAGGCTTTTCAATGTGCCCCCACCTCCATGTGGTAAGTGTTGTCAGGGTTATATAAGATAAGAAACGTTACCTGGGCGACAGATTTATTCAATTGTGCTGCTGTTTCCGTGTTCTCTTCAGTCTAACCGGGTTAAACCTGGTCATCATCACCATTAGGTAGTTTATAAAGAGGAATGACAGTCTCTGCAAATCGAGGGATGAGGGTCCACTGATAACCCACCAGCCTGAGGATAGGACTCAGGGCAGTCTTTGAGGTGCACAGGGGTGACTGAGTTGAGTTGGTGATGGTCAATAGTCAGTCACCAGCTGCCATCCGGTTTTCTAACCGGCCAAATCGGGCAGTTAGTAATGAATGTGTCTTTGTGAATTACACCCTGGTATAACAATAACCTGATAGTGTCTGGAATATATGATATAATCTCAGCTCGGTATGAATACTGCTTCATGGATCATGCAATGGTCAGTTAATTTCTTCAGGTCTGCTCATGTTTCCACAGTCATCTTTATGGGTTGTGAATACACTCAGCACCGACTCGAGAATCACCTGGACCTCAGGGTGATCAGAGGTGTCTGGTTCACACTCCTCTGATATTTTAATCATGAATATTGAGGATGCAATGGACACCAGAGTAGGGTATGTTTTAATGTTCTAAAATATACAAATATAGGGATAATGAATTACTGCTGATAACCTTTGAGCACATTACTGCCCAGTAGTCCCTGTCCATTATGCAGGATCATATAAAAGGGAGGCAGGACTTTGACATGAGCTGTGTTCCCTCTCCTACACCACTGTAAGATCTGATCCAGGGTCACAGATTAACTAAAATGAGGTATAAGGGTAACTAGCAGTTTATTGAGGAGTGATAGCTCAAATACAGCACAGCATCAGAATAGACATAGTAGACATACGACCTGTGACATGCGAGAAAGGCTTTCTGTTAATGGATCAGATGTTCGAAGCTATTATTAAGGATGGTAGAAAATTGAAGGTGATCAGGTAGAGTCAACATAGTTTTGTGAAAGGGACGTCATGTTTAACCAATTTATTAGAGTTCTTTGAAGAAGTAAAGGGGAGCCGGTAGGTTTACTGTATTTAGATTTCCAGAAGGCATTTGCTAAGGTGCCACATCAAACATTATTGCGGAAAATAAAAACTGATGCTGTAGGGGGTAACACTTCGGCATGGATAGAAGATTTGCTACCTAACAGGTAACAGAGAGTAGGAAAAAAATGGGTCATTTCCGGTTTGGTCAGATGTAACGAGTGGTGTGCCACATGGATCAGTGCTGGGGACCTAACATTTTACAATTTAACTAAATGACTTGGATGAAGGGTCCGAAGGTATGGTTGCTAAATTTGCTGATGACACAAAGACAGGTGGGAAAGTAAGTTGTGAAGAGGACATAAGTGGTCTACAAAGGGATATAGATAGGTTGGGTAAGTTGGCAAAGATCTAGAAAATGTAGTATAATGTGATAAAATGTGGAATTGCCCATTTTGGCAGGTAGAATAAAAAAAGAAGCATATTATCTGAATGGTGAGAGATTTCAGAGCTGGAAGATGCAGAGGAACTGGATGTCATAGTGCACGAATTGTATAAGGTTATTATGCAGGTGTGGAAGTGAGCAGAAAGGCATGGCACTATGCTTAACGGGAAATATAGCCAAGTTAGGAATAGTAGCTTTGCTGAGCTTTGATTTTATGTGGCAGAAACCACAATGAAATAGTTAAAAGTAAAGGCAGAGTGTGTGAGACAGTAAAGACTAGCCGACACTGGTAATTACAAGGACATCTGTTTTTTTATGGCCTGAGTGTATGACTCCCTGTGGTTTGAAGTAGATGGACTCATATGAATCAAATGATGTCCATCCCTGTGTGAGTGATAAGGAGTGCTAGGCCCCTCTTATCTTCGTGAACTGCCACTACTTGATGTTGCTGCAGACGGCACGAAACACTCAGGAATGTACACCTAATAGAGATAGCAGGATGCGCCGCAATTACTTGTCACAGGGTAGAGACAGACTCATGATCTATGTAGGGAGTGAGACCAGCATGGTTATTGATGATTCCTATGCTCTTGCTAATTAGCTTGCTTATCCGCTTTGTTTTATCTTGCTGGTACAAAACAATATTTTATTAGTAACAAGTATGTATTGAGAATGGAGTGTATTGTAACCTCAGTAACAGATGTACTGCATGTCACCACGTGGGTGAAGTTGAATTGTACCGCACTGATTGGTTAAACAAGGAGGTGTAGCATGAATCTTAATGTATAAACAGTAGTACCTGTATCACAAACTTTACTTACTCTGGGGGGGGGGGGGACCCGACAGACTCTGGTGGAGTCAGTGCCGCTGTTCTCAGAGGAAGTCCGCTGGCGACTGCGCAAATAAAGTAATTGATTTTACCTACGCATCTGACTCAGTATATTTACTGAACCAGACTGAAGGCAAAAAGAACTCAGAATAACACAGGTGCAGCACGTAATTAGGAAACTAATCGAGTGTTATCATGTATTGCAGGAGGAATTGAATACAAAAGTAGCCAGGTTATGTTTCAGTTATACAGGACATTTATGAGACCACATCTGGAGTGTTGTGTACAGTACTGGGCTCCTTATTTAAGGAAAGATATAAATGTGTCGGAAGCAGTTCAGAGAAGGTGTACTAAACAAATTTCTGGAATGAGCGGGCTGTCTTATGAGGTTAGGCTGGACACGCTAGGCTTATATCAGCTGGGGTTTAGTAGGTTTAAAGGCGACTATATCTAACTCCGACTTGGAAAGATACAATATTTTGGCCTCAACTGCTTTCTGTGGTAGGGAATTGCACAGGCTCACCACTCTCTGGGTAAAGAAATATCTCCTCATTACAGTCCTGAAAGGATTACCCCATATCCTTAGACTATGACCCCTGGTTCTGGACACCCACACCATCGGGAACATCCTCCCTGCATCTACCCTGTCAAGACCTGTTAGAATTTTGTAGGTTTCCATCAGATCCACCCTCACTCTTCTGAACTCCAGCGAATATAATCCTAACCAACTCAATCTCCCCTCATACGTCAGTCCCGCCATCCCAGTAATCAGTCTGCTAAACCTCCACTGCACTCCCTCTATAGCAAGAGCATTCTTCCTCAGATAAGGAGACCAAAACTGCACACAATATTCCAGGTGTGGCCTCACTAAGGCCCTTTATAATTGCAGCAAGACATCCCTGCTCCTGTACTCAAATCCTCTTGCTGTTGAAGATTGCCAGACGTCATTTGTCATTCGCATATCCAGGTTGCTTGCCAGTTACTATCCACTGATTTTCCAAGCAAAAAAATATTTATATCCTGGGTTATCACCTCTAGAAATTTCCTTCGTAGTGACACTATTCTGGCTGGTCAGTAATTACAGGGTTTACCCCATCTCTCCTTTTTTAAATAGGGTGTAACATTTACAACCCTCCAGTCTCTGGCACCACTCCCCTATCCAAGGAGGATTGAACGATTCTGGAAAGTGTCTGCTATTTCCACCATTCCTTCCCTCAGTAACCCTCACAAATCCCATGCAGACTGGGTAAATGTTCTACTTTATTGTGCTACAAAAGGTGCTGGATTGAAAGAGGTTAACTGAACCTGTTTGTTCAGTGACTGTAATTAATGTCAGTCACCATGCACCCTAATTGTGTCACTGGAGAATTTCCCTTTTCTATTAATAAGGGTCTCCTTTCAATGTGCTTTCACATAGAGTGGGCGAGAGCATTAGCCCTGGCATTAACAGGATCAGCGGCTCCATAGAGAGGGAGAGGATACATTAGAATCAGAGAACAATAGATTGGAATGTTACAACAATGGGTCAGAATCTGAGAACAATAGATTGGAATGTTACAACAATGGGTCAGAATCTGAGAACAATAGATTGGAATGTTACAACAATGGGTCAGAATCTGAGAACAATAGATTGGAATATTACAACAATGGACAGAAGTTTATCCTCCAATCTTTACTATCTTTCTACATATGATTGGTACCCATTAGACCATCGGATCTATCTCGTACTGAAGATCATTCAATACATTTACTATCCAATCCTCGCTATTATTGGTGTCCCTGGTAAGTCTCTCTAAACAGCTATTAATTCTATAAACCATGTTTAACTGCATTACTGCTTCTGTAATTTACTCTGCCCTCCTTGCTGCTGCTGTTACTTCTGGTGAATATCTCCAGCTATTGGCTCTAGAAACCATTGTAATGGTATAATAGTTCTTGTCATCCACTCTCTCATCTTCGCTGCTGCTGTCTCTATTTCCAGCTAGGAGATCAGTAAACCACGTTTCACTGAAATACTGTTCTGTAATGTAAATTTTGGGAAGACTGAAGCCAGTGTCATTGGTCTTCATCACAAACTCCATCCCCTATCGGTGAAATACATACCCCACCCTGTCCAATGTCTGACACTGAACCAGACTGTTTACAACCTCTGTGTTATATTTATAACTGAGCTGAGTTCATCTCCATATTCTCTCTATCACCAATCCTACCC
Organism: Heterodontus francisci; assembly: GCF_036365525.1. NCBI lineage: Eukaryota > Metazoa > Chordata > Chondrichthyes > Heterodontiformes > Heterodontidae > Heterodontus > Heterodontus francisci. Next base: position 3,574,492 of record NW_027140589.1, on the reverse strand, counting down.
TGCCACCTCTGTAATATCACCCATCTCCACCTCTGCCTCAGACCATCTGCAGAATAACCCTCATCTGTGCCTTTGTTAAATCCAGACTTGACTCCTCCAATTCTATCCTGGTCACCCTTCCTGTTATAAACCTCAATAAACCACAGCCCATCCAGAACCCTGCTGACTGATCCCTAACTCACACCAAATCCCGATCACCCATCAACCCTGTGCTCACTGATCTACATTGGCTCCCGGTCTGGCAGCACCTTAATTTTAATGTTCTCATTCTTGTGTTTGCATCGCTCCATGGCCTCACTACTCCAATTAGTCCCATTTCCCTGACCATTCCCATATTCCTGCAAATAATTTTCCTTCAATCTTTTCTCAATTCAACTTTAAAAGTGAATTTATTTCCCTGTATATATCTCCCCGCCCACGATTTTCTGTTCAACTGCACCACTGGTGCTGATGATATGGAAACTGGGATCCATAAAATGATGTGAACAACACAGCTGACCACTTCTAGCGTGATCAGCACAGTGTCCCATGCTGGACAGGGCTCTAGTATGGTCAGCACGGTGTCCCATGCTGGACAGGGCTCTAGTATGGTCAGCACGGTGTCCCTTTCTGGGCCAGTCTCTAGACCAGACAATCTGAGCATGTGCTGTTCGCGTGAGATGGTGTCTGAATATGAGGTCAATCAGCCATTCCAGCAGCTTTGATGTACGTCATTTGAACTTGGTCTGTGCATGTCCACTGACCGACTGTGTTAGTCAATCTCAGCTGAACATACATTCAGCAGCACGAGGAAATGGGCGAGGTACTAAATGAATACTTTGCATCAGTATTTGCCAAAGAGAAGGACTTGATGGATGATGAGTCTAGGGAAGGGAGTGTAGATAGTCTGGTTCATGTCGTTATCAAAAAGGGTGTGTTGGGAGTCTTGAAAAACATTAAGGTAGATATGTCCCCAGCACCTGATGGAATCTACCCCAGAATATTGCGGGAGGCGAGGGAGGAATTGCTGGGGCCTTGACAGAAATCTTTGTATCCTCATTGGCTCCTGGTGAGGTCCCAGAGGACTGGATAATAGCCAATGTTGTTCTTCTGTTTACGAAGGCTAGCAAGGAAATTCCTGGAAATTACAGGCCGGTGAGCCTTACATCAGTGGTAGGGAAATTATTAGAGAGGATTCTTCGGGACAGGATTTATTCGCATTTGCAAACAAGTGAACTTATTAGCGAGAGGAAGCATGGTTTTGTGAAGGGGAGGTCGTGTCTCACAAACTTGACTGAGTTTTTTGAGGAAGTGACAAAGATGATTGATGAAGGAAGGGCAGTGGATGTTGTCTACATGGACTTCAGTAAAGCCTTTGACAAGGTCCCTCATGGCAAACCGATACAAAAGGTGAAGTCACACGGGATCAGAGGTGAGCTGGCAAGTTGGATACAGAATTGGCTCGGTCACAGAAGACAGAGGGTAGCAGTGGAAGGGTGCTTTTCTGAATGGAGGGATGTGACTAGTGGTGTTCCGCAGGGATCAGTGCTGGGACCTTTGATGTTTGTAGTATGTATAAATCACTTGGAGGAAAATGTAGCTGGTCTGAATGGTAACTTTGCGGACGACACAAAGGTTGCTGGAGTTGCGGATAGTGATGAGGATTGTCAGAGGATACAGCAGGATATAGATCGGTTGGAGACTTGGGCGGAGAAATGGCAGATGGAGTTTAATTCGGAAAAATGTGAGGTGGTGCATTTTGGAAGGTCTAATACAGGTGGGAAGTATAGAGTAAATGGCAGAACCCTTAGGAGTATTGACAGGCAGAGAGATCTTGGCGTACAGGTCCACAGAACCTTCGTTAGGCCACACTTGGAGCAGTGCTTGCAATTCTGGTCGCCACGCTACCAGAAGGATGTGGAGGCTTTGGAGAAGGTACAGAGGAGGTTAACCAGGATGTTGCTTGGTCTAGAGGGTATTAGCTATGAGGAGAGGTTGGATAAACTCGGATTGTTTTTACTGGAGCGACGGTGGTGCAGGGGCGATATGACAGATGTTTACAAAGTTAAGAGTGGCATGGACAGAGTGGATAGTCAGAAGCTTTTTCCCAGGGTGGAGGAGTCAGTTACTAGGGGACATAGGTTTAAGGTGCAAGGGGCAAAGTACAGAGGGGATGTGCGAGGCAAGTTAATTACACAGAGGGTGGTGAGTGCCTGGAACTTGCTGACGGGGGAGGTGGTGGAAGCAGGTACAATAGCAACATTTAAGAGGCATCTTGACAAATACATGAATAGGATGGGAATAGAGGGATACGGTCCCCAGAAGTGCAGAATGTTTTAGTTTAGACAGGCATCAAGATCAGCGCAGGCTTGCTGGGCCGAATGGCCTTTTCCTGTGCTGTATTATTCTTTGTTCTAGTGTTATTTAAAAGGACCAGGCATCCAACTTGCAGGTGAGGAGCTTTTGACTTACGTCTGCGATAGTAAAGTTAGTGGCGGTGCTGTGGATGGTTTTCCGGAGGTTGTGTTGTGAGCTGCTACAGACTGTCAGTAAGACGAGTGGATTTGGTGACCCAACTCCGGACGAGGTATGGGAACTGTAGTTACAGTGTCTCTGGAGGTGTGTTTCTCTGGGAATTCCTGGACGGGGTAGATCTTCCAATCCGTGCTGAGGAGGGAGGCTGGACGCCATTTCTTAAGCAAGCAGAGATCATCCCTCTTCAGCAACAGGTCAACAACCACCCTGTGCCACGTGAGGGGCATCTCCTGGTTGCCAGGCTTTCCCCAGGACACAGGCGCAGTCGTCCCCGAGGGCATCCCAGAACGCCCTGCGGAGCTCCACGGTCAGCCCGTACAGCCCCGGTGATTTGCCCCCAATCCTTCGGCGTTCTCCAGGCTGACATTCAGCAGGTCCTCCCATAGAACTCTGCCCGTCTCCTCGCTGGACGGGTCCAAAGAGAACAACGCACTGTAATAGGTTCGTACCAAAAGTTCCATTCCCTCTGGATCCATAATGGAGGATCCATCGTCGGCCAGGAGCTCGATGAGCTGCTTACCGACCCCCCACCATTTTTCCAGTGCGTAGAAGAAGGGTGTGGCGCGGTCCAAATCTTCCCGGATCTGGATCCGCGACCTCACGTGCACTCCTTGGGACCCTATGAGCTGCAGGTCCCTCCGCACGTCCTTCTCTTTGTATGCCTGCCACAAGGCAAGCTCCGCGACGGCTTGACCGACACAGGACTCCAAGTCAAGTACCTCCCTCTCTAGGTGCCCGATCTCGGATTCCCACCTCTTGGTCGATCCCTTCACGTACTCCTGACAGAAGGCGTGAATGTGAGTCTTGCCCACATCCCACCATAGCCTCAAGGAGGGGAAGCCCCTCTGTTTCCTTCTCCAGGCGGCCGTGTATCGACGTAACGAGTCCCGGAATCACTCGTCCTCCAGCAGCCAGTTGTTAAAGTGCCAGTACATTGACCCTGCCCCCGTGACAAGCGGAGTGAACTCCGCCCTCACCAGCTGGTGGTCCCAGCACTGCACCAGCCACATGGAGGCCACCGAGATGTGAAATGTAGAGGCTGTCGATTCGGAAGCCTGCTCCTAAGTAATCCTGATGAAAGCACTGGAATCGGAATTGAGATTGCACCAGGCGTCGACAAAGTCGAGGGAGCTAATCCATCAAGTCACCCTGTCGCTCCAGGAGCCAGGTGGCTTCATCTCCCGGAACGGTGTGGGTTTTCTGCATAAAACTCATCACATATCTCCCTTCCCTGAGGATTCTGAGATTGTGAAAACCGCTGAGAGACGCCCTGCTGCTGTTGATGTTGAGGCTGGATATGGATATCTTCATGTCAAAAATACCACCATCCTGTCACCAATATCTTACTGTGAGGAGAGAGTGGAACTGCTCATCGCCTCAAACTCCCCCAGCAACCCAGAGGGGAACACTTTGATCGGGCATCGCACGACCTTTTTCATGTCTGCACATTTGCAACCCTCCTTGTGGGCAAGACGGACAGATCTGATGATCAGCGCCAGCTTCAACCACTGGTCAAGGGGCAGCTGAACTTTATTGTGACAATCCCTGCAAGCAGCAAGGAAGTCCCGGAGTTCGGCAATGGGGATGAGAGGAGACTCGGTAGGAGGCAGGAGGGAGTCCACCGCCTCACTGGCAATGGATTCAAGGTCGTCCTCCGTGCCCCTCACCGAGACTCCATCCTCCTCCGGGCCGTCAACGCCAGTGGCCGACACACCCACCACACAATGTGGTGTGGACATCCCGGCCACGCCAGCGAGTCTCACCTCCCTCATGATCACATCCCCAGGATCGGTGGTGGAGGAGTCATTCCTATATTGCTCTGGGGAAACTGGGAATATGAGTGCCTGTGGTTGAGGACACCCTCTCCCCCTCGGTGCCCGGGCTTGTGATCAGCCTCGGGGGAGGCAGTTGTTTCTTGACTCTGGAAATCCAGCCGGAGCGGGACCCGAGGTAGAGAGAGGAGGCCATCTCCCACCCTGCCAGCGCCACAGTACCAGCAGACAGAGCACTGTTAACATTATTCAAATCAACCTCCGAGTCAGATCCATCCTGGATGACAGCAACAGGCGCCGAGAGCGTTGACCCTCACAGATCTCAGCCCCACCCAGGACACTGGACCCAGTGGGAGATGGAATGATTTCTCCTGGTGGATCCACAGGCTCCCCCATCAGGAGAGGGGCCCTTCACCACTCCCCCACCCCCACCTCGGGTGTTGCAAAAGGTACAGAGGCTTCCGTACCCACTCCGTTTTGTGGGATAGAAAGCTGTGACTCAAGGCTCGAGCCCCAATGGTGCTGGTAGCGCGGGGAGTCCGAGGACCCGCCAGGAGACTGACCCTGTTCCTCTCGGCAATCTGCTGTGGAGGGATGCCTCCTCCTCTTATTCCGGGAGAGGTGAGGTGTTTCAGAGACCTCAGTCTCACGAGACGTCTATGTTTATACCTCCACACCCTCAACAGTGTGGAGGGAGATTTACTCTCGATCTGACCCTCAGGCCCGTTTTGTTTTTTTGTCGAGGATGACTTTATTTCTCAGGCCCCCTTTATTTGAATTTTGAATTAATTTTATTAAAAACAGATAAAGAAACCAAAAACTCAAATTAAAATGCCATTCTCGGCATTACTGATGCATCCCAGCCCCTGCGGTACCCACCGATGTTGGAAGGCCTCAAGTGTGCCAGATTCTGAATAGATCCCTGTTAAAGAAAGGGACTTCAGTCCGTGTCATCCACACCCATAGCGGCAGGAGGTGGAAAGAGGGTCTTCAAGGTTTTTACCTGCAGGAACAATCAAAGTACCAGAGCTCACATTTCCTCTGTCCCTTAGTGTCATTACTCATTATCCCCCCTGGAGGAACACCTCTCTCTCTCTCTCTCTGACTCACTCACTCCCTCTCTCACTCTCTCCCCCTCTCTCTCTCTGTCTCTCTCTCTCACTCATTCTCTCTCTCACTCTCTCTCTCTCTCACTCTCTCTCTCTCTGTCTCTCTCTGTCTCTCTTTCTCTCTGTCTCCTTCCCAGCAGAAAGCAATTGCTATTTAACACTCCAACATCCATGTTATCAAAACTTTTGTCCTCCCCACTCACACCAATTTAAAATATAACTATACACACATGTTAAACAACCAACTACATTCAGACAGCATGCAGGACCAGACGTAACTGACCGTAATAGACACTGGTTGAGACAGACAAAGAAATCAAACAGGAAAGTTCAAATACAAAAACAGACCCACTTACTCAAACACAAGCTTTTCCTCCTGTTCTCTTCAGACATTGTTTCAACCTTACTGTTGCTCCGAAAGATTTCCTTTCCTTTTATATCTCAACCTCACAGGTGTCTTGGTGGGATTGAGAGTAACAGACTGTTCCATTCGGTGTTGTCACCACATTAACGGGACAGCCTGTCAAGGAGGTTACCTTAACGGGACAGATTGGTAAACGATCTCCTGCTCCAACATTGTCCCCCTCCGAGGCCTCCTGCTCCGTTTTAGTACCACCTGTGTGATACTCTGCTTTTTGTGACGGCTGCTACACCCGCCTGGGAGCTGCTTTCCCTCTGGGTTTGCAATCACTGAAAGTTGGACCTGCACTGTGCATGCTCTGTCTTCCGGTGGGGTCACTCCTGTAACTCCCTAAGGACACCTCTAGAATCCTCTAACTGCTGGGTCAACTGGACATTATCCTGTGTGACAGTGACAGTATGTTTCTCTGCTAACTCTAACTGCTGCTGAACTGCACAAGGCTGTCCTGCATTAAGTGTCTGTTGTTGTATAGTGACAGTAAAGTACACTAGCTTATTGTGTAACTCATGTAGCTGTGTCTGCTGCTGCTGCTGGGTCTGTTCACTTTGAGCTACCATTTCTCTCACCTGTGACTGTATCACTTCCTCATCGCACTGTGCACTGTGTGATGCTGGAGATGGAGTCAGATTTAAAGCCTTTTCACCCTTCTGATGTTTAGCCAAGACGTGTGCCTGGATAAACTTCACTATATTTTAAAAGGAACGTGTGCATGCTTCCATAGACAGTCTCCTAACAAGGACTGTATATTGTCCATATTGCACTTAGTGCTTAACTCTTCCTCATATGTTTCCCAGAGACCCTTCTTCCCATTGTCTTTTTGTGACATACTGTGTATTTAAAGAGACATCACTGGGTCAGTATAATCGTCTGCCCCTCAAAAGAGTTTATCCCTGCAAGAGTTTTCACTGGTCAAACGAATATTCCTATGTTTGCAAAACTTTGCAACAACAGCCTCGGTTTGCATTGTAGTCAAAGTCCCGGGTTTCAGCTCCACTTGTAAGATCTGGGGTTTGATTTAATGTAATTGTCAGACTTAGGTCAATTACAATGACAGTCTATGTTGGGAGATCAGATCTAAAAGGGACTTGCAGCTCAGACTAGTTATCAAACTACATGGATACAAGGCTGTTTTCACAAGCTTCACAGACTGAATGAAGTTCTGCACAATAAGCAGAACATGGTGATACTGAGCAAAGGGAAGTGGTCAGCAGTTGTGTTCACAATGGAACACCCGGTCCTCAACCTCCGGTTATCTGTGGAACCTTGTCTCTTCATTGGAGTCTATCTTCTGTCTTCTTCTTGATGATGATGTGCCCTTTTGGGGTCTTACAAGCTCTTAATTTATACACATTTCCCAGCTTGGTTCTGTTCCATATTAGGTAAAAGGCCATTTCTGTTCATTTGATTGGTCAGTCATTAACTAACTACCCTTCCATGATGGTACTTTGAGCCTGGTTTAAGTCATTGTCATTATTGTTCATTGGGGTTGGGGGGGGGAGGGGAGGGGCCTCCAGATTCCAGCTGCCTTGTCTCTATGAATTCTTTTACAATGTCTTGTTTTGAAATGCAAATAAACTAGAAATTCTCGAAGTAACAGTTTGTAAGACGTCAGGAATGTAAGGGATTTGGATTGTTTAATTGTCCTGTGGTTCAAAATGTGTCTGTGACCAGGAATGAAATCTGTTATTTTTTGTTCTGATAACAATCCTGATGCATCTGTAACATCCACAAGGGGTGATGAAATTACTGAAGGAAATGTAAACACATGCTCACCAGCAAGGCAGTATCTCATCTCATAGTCTGAACAAAGAATTAGACATCTCATTGGACAACTGTAGCCTCCGGTGGATTTTGATAGGACAGTGTGATCTTGTCAGTGAAACATTCAACCCACCTTGATATGAAAGGTGCAAAATCATTGGAAATAGTGATTCAATGATAAGGTCGAGGAGCTTGGTCAGCGACAGAACGATTAGCAGGGAGGGAAATGCTCACTGGGTTATCATGTATGCATGACTCTTTGCAACATGTTTGTGACTAATGGGTGTATTGTTCACCGGTACATTGTGAATGGGTATTTTGTATAATTGTTAACTAGTGGTATTCCTACTGAATCTAGTAGAGTCATTGGTGTTTAATTTAAACTTTGAGTGCTGTCTCATTCTTTCTTGTAATTCTCATGTTTGAACCATGGAGTAACCAATCAAAAAGATGACAGTTTATGAACAACATGTGTTTATATATGTGGACATGAGGCTTCACATTATCATTGTCAGGAATGTAGACACAAAGACCTGTGTCCAGAGTTATGTCCGAGACAGTTTATAAACAACATTTGTTTATATATGTGGACATGAGGCTTCACATTATCATTGCCAGGAATGTAGACACAAAGACCTGTGTCCAGAGTTATGTCCTAGACAGTTTATAAACAACATTTGTTTATATATGTGGACATGAGGCTTCACATTATCATTGTCAGGAATGTAGACACAAAGACCTGTGTCCAGAGTTATGTCCTAGACAGTTTATAAACAACATTTGTTTATATATGTGGACATGAGGCTTCACATTATCATTGTCAGGAATGTAGACACAAAGACCTGTGTCCAGAGTTATGTCCTAGACAGTTTATAAACAACATTTGTTTATATATGTGGACATGAGGCTTCACATTATCATTGTCAGGAATGTAGACACAAAGACCTGTGTCCAGAGTTATGTCCGAGACAGTTTATAAACAACATTTGTTTATATATGTGGACATGAGGCTTCACATTATCATTGTCAGGAATGTAGACACAAAGACCTGTGTCCAGAGTTATGTCCTGGACAGTTTATAAACAACATTTGTTTATATATGTGGACATGAGGCTTCACATTATCATTGTCAGGAATGTAGACACAAAGACCTGTGTCCAGAGTTATGTCCTGGACAGTTTATAAACAACATTTGTTTATATATGTGGACATGAGGCTTCACATTATCATTGTCAGGAATGTAGACACAAAGACCTGTGTCCAGAGTTATGTCCGAGACAGTTTATAAACAACATTTGTTTATATATGTGGACATGAGGCTTCACATTATCATTGTCAGGAATGTAGACACAAAGACCTGTGTCCAGAGTTATGTCCGAGAGAGTTTATAAACAACATTTGTTTATTTATGTGGACATGAGGCTTCACATTATCATTGTCAGGAATGTAGACACAAAGACCTGTGTCCAGAGTTATGTCCGAGACAGTATATAAACAACATTTGTTTATATATGTGGACATGAGGCTTCACATTATCATTGTCATAAATGTAGACACAAAGACCTGTGTCCAGAGTTATGTCCGAGACAGTTTATAAACAACATTTGTTTATATATGTGGACATGAGGCTTCACAATATCATTGTCAGTAATGTAGACACAAAGACCTGTGTCCAGAGTTATGTCCTAGACAGTTTATAAACAACATTTGTTTATATATGTGGACATGAGGCTTCACATTATCATTGCCAGGAATGTAGACACAAAGACCTGTGTCCAGAGTTATGTCCGAGACAGTTTATAAACAACATTTGTTTATATATGTGGACATGAGGCTTCACATTATCATTGTCAGGAATGTAGACACAAAGACCTGTGTCCAGAGTTATGTCCTAGACAGTTTATAAACAACATTTGTTTATATATGTGGACATGAGGCTTCACATTATCATTGTCAGGAATGTAGACACAAAGACCTGTGTCCAGAGTTATGTCCGAGACAGTTTATAAACAACATTTGTTTATATATGTGGACATGAGGCTTCACATTATCATTGTCAGGAATGTAGACACAAAGACCTGTGTCCAGAGTTATGTCCTAGACAGTTTATAAACAACATTTGTTTATATATGTGGACATGAGGCTTCACATTATCATTGTCAGGAATGTAGACACAAAGACCTGTGTCCAGAGTTATGTCCGAGACAGTTTATAAACAACATTTGTTTATATATGTGGACATGAGGCTTCACATTATCATTGTCAGGAATGTAGACACAAAGACCTGTGTCCAGAGTTATGTCCTGGACAGTTTATAAACAACATTTGTTTATATATGTGGACATGAGGCTTCACATTATCATTGTCAGGAATGAAGACACAAAGACCTGTGTCCAGAGTTATGTCCGAGACAGTTTATAAACAACATTTGTTTATATATGTGGACATGAGGCTTCACATTATCATTGTCAGGAATGTAGACACAAAGACCTGTGTCCAGAGTTATGTCCTGGACAGTTTATAAACAACATTTGTTTCTATATGTGGACATGAGGCTTCACATTATCATTGTCAGGAATGTAGACACAAAGACCTGTGTCCAGAGTTATGTCCGAGACAGTTTATAAACAACATTTGTTTATTTATGTGGACATGAGGCTTCACATTATCATTGTCAGGAATGTAGACACAAAGACCTGTGTCCAGAGTTATGTCCTGGACAGTTTATAAACAACATTTGTTTCTATATGTGGACATGAGGCTTCACATTATCATTGTCAGGAATGTAGACACAAAGACCTGTGTCCAGAGTTATGTCCGAGACAGTTTATAAACAACATTTGTTTATTTATGTGGACATGAGGCTTGACATTATCATTGTCAGGAATGTAGACACAAAGACCTGTGTCCAGAGTTATGTCCTAGACAGTTTATAAACAACATTTGTTTATATATGTGGACATGAGGCTTCACATTATCATTGTCAGGAATGTAGACACAAAGACCTGTGTCCAGAGTTATGTCCTAGACAGTTTATAAACAACATTTCTTTATATATGTGGACATGAGGCTTCACATTATCATTGTCAGGAATGTAGACACAAAGACCTGTGTCCAGAGTTATGTCCGAGACAGTTTATAAACAACATTTGTTTATATATGTGGACATGAGGCTTCACATTATCATTGCCAGGAATGTAGACACAAAGACCTGTGTCCAGAGTTATGCCCTAGAGAGTTTATAAACAACATTTGTTTATATATGTGGACATGAGGCTTCACATTATCATTGCCAGGAATGTAGACACAAAGACCTGTGTCCAGAGTTATGTCCTAGACAGTTTATAAACAACATTTGTTTATATATGTGGACATGAGGCTTCACATTATCATTGTCAGGAATGTAGACACAAAGACCTGTGTCCAGAGTTATGTCCTAGACAGTTTATAAACAACATTTGTTTATATATGTGGACATGAGGCTTCACATTATCATTGTCTGGAATGTCGACACAAAGACCTGTGTCCAGAGTTATGTCCTGGACAGTTTATGAACAACATTTGTTTATATATGTGGACATGAGGCTTCACATTATCATTGCCAGGAATGTAGACACAAAGACCTGTGTCCAGAGTTATGTCCGAGACAGTTTATAAACAACATTTGTTTATATATGTGGACATGAGGCTTCACATTATCATTGTCAGGAATGTAGACACAAAGACCTGTGTCCAGAGTTATGTCCTAGACAGTTTATAAACAACATTTGTTTATATATGTGGACATGAGGCTTCACATTATCATTGTCTGGAATGTCGACACAAAGACCTGTGTCCAGAGTTATGTCCTAGACAGTTTATAAACAACATTTGTTTATATATGTGGACATGAGGCTTCACATTATCATTGTCAGGAATGTAGACACAAAGACCTGTGTCCAGAGTTATGTCCTAGACAGTTTATAAACAACATTTGTTTATATATGTGGACATGAGGCTTCACATTATCATTGTCAGGAATGTAGACACAAAGACCTGTGTCCAGAGTTATGTCCTAGACAGTTTATAAACAACATTTGTTTATATATGTGGACATGAGGCTTCACATTATCATTGTCAGGAATGTAGACACAAAGACCTGTGTCCAGAGTTATGTCCTAGACAGTTTATAAACAACATTTGTTTATATATGTGGACATGAGGCTTCACATTATCATTGTCAGGAATGTAGACACAAAGACCTGTGTCCAGAGTTATGTCCGAGACAGTTTATAAACAACATTTGTTTATATATGTGGACATGAGGCTTCACATTATCATTGTCAGGAATGTAGACACAAAGACCTGTGTCCAGAGTTATGTCCTGGACAGTTTATAAACAACATTTGTTTATATATGTGGACATGAGGCTTCACATTATCATTGTCAGGAATGTAGACACAAAGACCTGTGTCCAGAGTTATGTCCTGGACAGTTTATAAACAACATTTGTTTATATATGTGGACATGAGGCTTCACATTATCATTGTCAGGAATGTAGACACAAAGACCTGTGTCCAGAGTTATGTCCGAGACAGTTTATAAACAACATTTGTTTATATATGTGGACATGAGGCTTCACATTATCATTGTCAGGAATGTAGACACAAAGACCTGTGTCCAGAGTTATGTCCGAGAGAGTTTATAAACAACATTTGTTTATTTATGTGGACATGAGGCTTCACATTATCATTGTCAGGAATGTAGACACAAAGACCTGTGTCCAGAGTTATGTCCGAGACAGTATATAAACAACATTTGTTTATATATGTGGACATGAGGCTTCACATTATCATTGTCATAAATGTAGACACAAAGACCTGTGTCCAGAGTTATGTCCGAGACAGTTTATAAACAACATTTGTTTATATATGTGGACATGAGGCTTCACAATATCATTGTCAGTAATGTAGACACAAAGACCTGTGTCCAGAGTTATGTCCTAGACAGTTTATAAACAACATTTGTTTATATATGTGGACATGAGGCTTCACATTATCATTGCCAGGAATGTAGACACAAAGACCTGTGTCCAGAGTTATGTCCGAGACAGTTTATAAACAACATTTGTTTATATATGTGGACATGAGGCTTCACATTATCATTGTCAGGAATGTAGACACAAAGACCTGTGTCCAGAGTTATGTCCTAGACAGTTTGTAAACAACATTTGTTTATATATGTGGACATGAGGCTTCACATTATCATTGTCAGGAATGTAGACACAAAGGCCTGTGTCCAGAGTTATGTCCGAGACAGTTTATAAACAACATTTGTTTATATATGTGGACATGAGGCTTCACATTATCATTGTCAGGAATGTAGACACAAAGACCTGTGTCCAGAGTTATGTCCTAGACAGTTTATAAACAACATTTGTTTATATATGTGGACATGAGGCTTCACATTATCATTGTCAGGAATGTAGACACAAAGACCTGTGTCCAGAGTTATGTCCGACACAGTTTATAAACAACATTTGTTTATATATGTGGACATGAGGCTTCACATTATCATTGTCAGGAATGTAGACACAAAGACCTGTGTCCAGAGTTATGTCCTGGACAGTTTATAAACAACATTTGTTTATATATGTGGACATGAGGCTTCACATTATCATTGTCAGGAATGAAGACACAAAGACCTGTGTCCAGAGTTATGTCCGAGACAGTTTATAAACAACATTTGTTTATATATGTGGACATGAGGCTTCACATTATCATTGTCAGGAATGTAGACACAAAGACCTGTGTCCAGAGTTATGTCCTGGACAGTTTATAAACAACATTTGTTTCTATATGTGGACATGAGGCTTCACATTATCATTGTCAGGAATGTAGACACAAAGACCTGTGTCCAGAGTTATGTCCGAGACAGTTTATAAACAACATTTGTTTATTTATGTGGACATGAGGCTTCACATTATCATTGTCAGGAATGTAGACACAAAGACCTGTGTCCAGAGTTATGTCCTGGACAGTTTATAAACAACATTTGTTTCTATATGTGGACATGAGGCTTCACATTATCATTGTCAGGAATGTAGACACAAAGACCTGTGTCCAGAGTTATGTCCGATACAGTTTATAAACAACATTTGTTTATTTATGTGGACATGAGGCTTCACATTATCATTGTCAGGAATGTAGACACAAAGACCTGTGTCCAGAGTTATGTCCTAGACAGTTTATAAACAACATTTGTTTATATATGTGGACATGAGGCTTCACATTATCATTGTCAGGAATGTAGACACAAAGACCTGTGTCCAGAGTTATGTCCTAGACAGTTTATAAACAACATTTCTTTATATATGTGGACATGAGGCTTCACATTATCATTGTCAGGAATGTAGACACAAAGACCTGTGTCCAGAGTTATGTCCGAGACAGTTGAAAAACAACATTTGTTTATATATGTGGACATGAGGCTTCACATTATCATTGCCAGGAATGTAGACACAAAGACCTGTGTCCAGAGTTATGTCCTAGACAGTTTATAAACAACATTTGTTTATATATGTGGACATGAGGCTTCACATTATCATTGCCAGGAATGTAGACACAAAGACCTGTGTCCAGAGTTATGTCCTAGACAGTTTATAAACAACATTTGTTTATATATGTGGACATGAGGCTTCACATTATCATTGTCAGGAATGTAGACACAAAGACCTGTGTCCAGAGTTATGTCCTAGACAGTTTATAAACAACATTTGTTTATATATGTGGACATGAGGCTTCACATTATCATTGTCTGGAATGTCGACACAAAGACCTGTGTCCAGAGTTATGTCCTGGACAGTTTATGAACAACATTTGTTTATATATGTGGACATGAGGCTTCACATTATCATTGCCAGGAATGTAGACACAAAGACCTGTGTCCAGAGTTATGTCCGAGACAGTTTATAAACAACATTTGTTTATATATGTGGACATGAGGCTTCACATTATCATTGTCAGGAATGTAGACACAAAGACCTGTGTCCAGAGTTATGTCCGAGACAGTTTATAAACAACATTTGTTTATATATGTGGACATGAGGCTTCACATTATCATTGTCAGGAATGTAGACACAAAGACCTGTGTCCAGAGTTATGTCCGACACAGTTTATAAACAACATTTGTTTATATATGTGGACATGAGGCTTCACATTATCATTGCCAGGAATGTAGACACAAAGACCTGTGTCCAGAGTTATGTCCTAGACAGTTTATAAACAACATTTGTTTATATATGTGGACATGAGGCTTCACATTATCATTGCCAGGAATGTAGACACAAAGACCTGTGTCCAGAGTTATGTCCGAGACAGTTTACAAACAACATTTGTTTATATATGTGGACATGAGGCTTCACATTATCATTGCCAGGAATGTAGACACAAAGACCTGTGTCCAGAGTTATGTCCGAGACAGTTTATAAACAACATTTGTTTATATATGTGGACATGAGGATTCACATTATCATTGCCAGGAATGTAGACACAAAGACCTGTGTCCAGAGTAATGTCCTAGACAGTTTATAAACAACATTTGTTTATATATGTGGACATGAGGCTTCACATTATCATTGTCAGGAATGTAGACACAAAGACCTGTGTCCAGAGTTATGTCCTGGACAGTTTATAAACAACATTTGTTTATATATGTGGACATGAGGCTTCACATTATCATTGTCAGGAATGTAGACACAAAGACCTGTGTCCAGAGTTATGTCAGAGACAGTTTATAAACAACATTTGTTTATATATGTGGACATGAGGCTTCACATTATCATTGTCAGGAATGTAGACACAAAGACCTGTGTCCAGAGTTATGTCCTGGACAGTTTATAAACAACATTTGTTTATATATGTGGACATGAGGCTTCACATTATCATTGTCAGGAATGTAGACACAAAGACCTGTGTCCAGAGTTATGCCCTGGACAGTTTATAAACAACATTTGTTTATATATGTGGACATGAGGCTTCACATTATCATTTTCAGGAATGTAGACACAAAGACCTGTGTCCAGAGTTATGTCCGAGACAGTTTATAAACAACATTTGTTTATATATGTGGACATGAGGCTTCACATTATCATTGTCAGGAATGTATACACAAAGACCTGTGTCCAGAGTTATGTCCGAGACAGTTTATAAACAACATTTGTTTATATATGTGGACATGAGGCTTCACATTATCATTGCCAGGAATGTAGACACAAAGACCTCTGTCCAGAGTTATGTCCGAGACAGTTTATAAACAACATTTGTTTATATATGTGGACATGAGGCTTCACATTATCATTGCCAGGAATGTAGACACAAAGACCTGTCTCCAGAGTTATGTCATAGACAGTTTATAAACAACATTTGTTTATATATGTGGACATGAGGCTTCACATTATCATTGTCAGGAATGTAGACACAAAGACCTGTGTCCAGAGTTATGTCCGAGACAGTTTATATACAACATTTGTTTATATATGTGGACATGAGGCTTCACATTATCATTGTCAGGAATGTAGACACAAAGACCTGTGTCCAGAGTTATGTCCTAGACAGTTTATAAACAACATTTGTTTATATATGTGGACATGAGGCTTCACATTATCATTGTCAGGAATGTAGACACAAAGACGTGTGTCCAGAGTTATGTCCGAGACAGTTTATAAACAACATTTGTTTATATATGTGGACATGTGGCTTCACATTATCATTGTCAGGAATGTCGACACAAAGACCTGTGTCCAGAGTTATGTCCTAGACAGTTTATAAACAACATTTGTTTATATATGTGGACATGAGGCTTCACATTATCATTGCCAGGAATGTAGACACAAAGACCTGTGTCCAGAGTTATGTCCGAGACAGTTTATAAACAACATTTGTTTATATATGTGGACATGAGGCTTCACATTATCATTGTCAGGAATGTAGACACAAAGACCTGTGTCCAGAGTTATGTCCGAGACAGTTTATAAACAACATTTGTTTATATATGTGGACATGAGGCTTCACATTATCATTGTCAGGAATGTAGACACAAAGACCTGTGTCCAGAGATATGTCCGAGACAGTTTATAAACAACATTTGTTTATATATGTGGACATGAGGCTTCACATTATCATTGTCAGGAATGTAGACACAAAGACCTGTGTCCAGAGTTATGTCCGAGACAGTTTATAAACAACATTTGTTTATATATGTGGACATGAGGCTTCACATTATCATTGTCAGGAATGTAGACACAAAGACCTGTGTCCAGAGTTATGTCCTGGACAGTTTATAAACAACATTTGTTTATATATGTGGACATGAGGCTTCACATTATCATTGTCAGGAATGTAGACACAAAGAACTGTGTCCAGTGTTATGTCCTGGACAGTTTATAAATAATATTTGTTTATATATGTGGACATGAGGCTTCACATTATCATTGTCAGGAATGTAGACACAAAGACCTGTGTCCAGAGTTATGTCCGAGACAGTTTATAAACAACATTTGTTTATTTATGTGGACATGAGGCTTCACATTATCATTGTCAGGAATGTAGACACAAAGACCTGTGTCCAGAGTTATGTCCTGGACAGTTTATAAACAACATTTGTTTATATATGTGGACATGAGGCTTCACATTATCATTGTCAGGAATGTAGACACAAAGACCTGTGTCCAGAGTTATGTCCGAGACAGTTTATAAACAACATTTGTTTATATATGTGGACTTGAGGCTTCACATTATCATTGCCAGGAATGTAGACACAAAGACCTGTGTCCAGAGTTATGTCCGAGACAGTTTATAAACAACATTTGTTTATATATGTGGACATGAGGCTTCACATTATCATTGCCAGGAATGTAGACACAAAGACCTGTGTCCAGAGTTATGTCCTGGACAGTTTATAAACAACATTTGTTTATATATGTGGACATGAGGCTTCACATTATCATTGCCAGGAATGTAGACACAAAGACCTGTGTCCAGAGTTATGTCCGAGACAGTTTATAAACAACATTTGTTTATATATGTGGACATGAGGCTTCACATTATCATTGTCAGGAATGTAGACACAAAGACCTGTGTCCAGAGTTATGTCCTAGACAGTTTATAAACAACATTTGTTTATATATGTGGACATGAGGCTTCACATTATCATTGTCAGGAATGTAGACACAAAGACCTGTGTCCAGAGTTATGTCCGAGACAGTTTATAAACAACATTTGTTTATATATGTGGACATGAGGCTTCACATTATCATTGTCAGGAATGTAGACACAAAGACCTGTGTCCAGAGTTATGTCCTAGACAGTTTATAAACAACATTTGTTTATATATGTGGACATGAGGCTTCACATTATCATTGTCAGGAATGTAGACACAAAGACCTGTGTCCAGAGTTATGTCCTAGACAGTTTATAAACAACATTTGTTTATATATGTGTACATGAGGCTTCACATTATCATTGTCAGGAATGGAGACACAAAGACCTGTGTCCAGAGTTATGTCCTGGACAGTTTATAAACAACATTTGTTTATATATGTGGACTTGAGGCTTCACATTATCATTGCCAGGAATGTAGACACAAAGACCTGTGTCCAGAGTTATGTCCGAGACAGTTTATAAACAACATTTGTTTATATATGTGGACATGAGGCTTCACATTATCATTGCCAGGAATGTAGACACAAAGACCTGTGTCCAGAGTTATGTCCTGGACAGTTTATAAACAACATTTGTTTATATATGTGGACATGAGGCTTCACATTATCATTGCCAGGAATGTAGACACAAAGACCTGTGTCCAGAGTTATGTCCGAGACAGTTTATAAACAACATTTGTTTATATATGTGGACATGAGGCTTCACATTATCATTGTCAGGAATGTAGACACAAAGACCTGTGTCCAGAGTTATGTCCTAGACAGTTTATAAACAACATTTGTTTATATATGTGGACATGAGGCTTCACATTATCATTGTCAGGAATGTAGACACAAACACCTGTGTCCAGAGTTATGTCCTAGACAGTTTATAAACAACATTTGTTTATATATGTGTACATGAGGCTTCACATTATCATTGTCAGGAATGGAGACACAAAGACCTGTGTCCAGAGTTATGTCCTGGACAGTTTATAAACAACATTTGTTTATATATGTGGACATGAGGCTTCACATTATCATTGTCAGGAATGTAGACACAAAGACCTGTGTCCAGAGTTATGTCCGAGACAGTTTATAAACAACATTTGTTTATATATGTGGACATGAGGCTTCACATTATCATTGTCAGGAATGTAGACACAAAGACCTGTGTCCAGAGTTATGTCCTAGGCAGTTTATAAACAACATTTGTTTATATATGTGGACATGAGGCTTCACATTATCATTGTCAGGAATGTAGACACAAAGACCTGTGTCCAGAGTTATGTCCTAGACAGTTTATAAACAACATTTGTTTATATATGTGGACATGAGGCTTCACATTATCATTGCCAGGAATGTAGACACAAAGACCTGTGTCCAGAGTTATGTCCGAGACAATTTATAAACAACATTTGTTTATATATGCGGACATGAGGCTTCACATTATCATTGTCAGGAATGTAGACACAAAGACCTGTGTCCAGAGTTATGTCCTAGACAGTTTATAAACAACATTTGTTTATATATGTGGACATGAGGCTTCACATTATCATTGCCAGGAATGTAGACACAAAGACCTGTGTCCAGAGTTATGTCCTGGACAGTTTATAAACAACATTTGTTTATATATGTGTACATGAGGCTTCACATTATCATTGTCAGGAATGTAGATACAAAGATCTGTGTCCAGAGTTATGTCCTGGACAGTTTATAAACAACATTTGTTTATATATGTGGACATGAGGCTTCACATTATCATTGTCAGGAATGTAGACACAAAGGCCTGTGTCCAGAGTTCTGTCCTAGACAGTTTATAAACAACATTTGTTTATATATGCGGACATGAGGCTTCACATTATCATTGTCAGGAATGTAGACACAAAGACCTGTGTCCAGAGTTATGTCCGAGACAGTTTATAAACAACATTTGTTTATATATGTGGACATGAGGCTTCACATTATCATTGTCTGGAATGTAGACACAAAGACCTGTGTCCAGAGTTATGTCCGAGACAGTTTATGAACAACATTTGTTTATATATGTGGACATGAGGCTTCACATTATCATTGCCAGGAATGTAGACACAAAGACCTGTTTCCAGAGTTATGTCCTAGACAGTTTAGGAACAACATTTGTTTATATATGTGGACATGAGGCTTCACATTATCATTGTCAGGAATGTAGACACAAAGACCTGTGTCCAGAGTTATGTCCTAGACAGTTTATAAACAACATTTGTTTATATATGTGGACATGAGGCTTCACATTATCATTGTCAGGAATGTAGACACAAAGACCTGTGTCCAGAGTTATGTCCGAGACAGTTTATAAACAACATTTGTTTATATATGTGGACATGAGGCTTCACATTATCATTGTCAGGAATGTAGACACAAAGACCTGTGTCCAGAGTTAAGTCCTAGACAGTTTATAAACAACATTTGTTTATTTATGTGGACATGAGGCTTCACATTATCATTGTCAGGAATGTAGACACAAAGACCTGTGTCCAGAGTTATGTCCGAGACAGTTTATAAACAACATCTGTTTATATATGTGGACATGAGGCTTCACATTATCATTGTCAGGAATGTAGACACAAAGACCTGTGTCCAGAGTTATGTCCTGGACAGTTTATAAACAACATTTGTTTATATATGTGGACATGAGGCTTCACATTATCATTGTCAGAAATGTAGACACAAAGACCTGTGTCCAGAGTTATGTCCTGGACAGTTTATAAACAACATTTGTTTATATATATGGACATGAGGCTTCACATTATCATTGTCAGGAATGTAGACACAAAGACCTGTGTCCAGAGTTATGTCCGAGACAGTTTATAAACAACATTTGTTTATATATGTGGACATGAGGCTTCACATTATCATTGCCAGGAATGTAGACACAAAGACCTGTGTCCAGAGTTATGTCAAAGAACAAAGAACAAAGAACAAAGATAATTACAGCACAGGAACAGGCCCTTCGGCCCTCCAAGCCTGCGCCGATCCAGATCCTCTCTCTAAACATGTCGCCTATTTTCTAAGGTTCTGTATCTCTTTTCTTCCTGCCCATTCATGTATCTGTCTAGATACATCTTAAAACACTCTATCGTGCCCGCGTCTACCACCTCTGCTGGCAACGCGTTCCAGGTGCCCACCACCCTCTGCGTAAAGAACTTTCCACGCATATCCCCCCTAAACATTTCCCCTTTCACTTTGAACTCGTGTCCTCTAGTAATTGAAACCCCCACTCTGGGAAAAAGCCTCTTGCTGTCCACCCTGTCTATACCTCTCATGATTTTGTACACCTCAATCAGGTCCCCCCTCAACCTCCGTCTTTCTAATGAAAATAATCCTAATCTACTCAACCTCTCTTCATAGCTAGCGCCCTCCATACCAGGCAACATCCTGGTGAACCTCCTCTGCACCCTCTCCAAAGCATCCACATCCTTTTGATAATGTGGCGACCAGAACTGTACGCAGTATTCCAAATGTGGCCGAATCAAAGTCCTATACAACTGTAACATGACCTGCCAACTCTTGTACTCAATGCCCCGTCTGATGAAGGAAAGCATGCCGTATGCCTTCTTGACCACTCTATTTACCTGCGTTGCCACCTTCAGGGAACAGTGGACCTGAACACCCAAATCTCTCTGGACATCAATTTTCCCCAGGACTTTTCCATTTACTGTCCTAGACAGTTTATAAACAACATTTGTTTATATATGTGGACATGAGGCTTCACATTATCATTGCCAGGAATGTAGACACAAAGACCTGTGTCCAGAGTTATGTCCGAGACAGTTTATAAACAACATTTGTTTATATATGTGGACATGAGGCTTCACATTATCATTGCCAGGAATGTAGACACAAAGACCTGTGTCCAGAGTTATGTCCTGGACAGTTTATAAAAAAAAATTTGTTTATATATGTGGACATGAGGCTTCACATTATCATTGTCAGGAATGTAGACACAAAGACCTGTGTCCAGAGTTATGTCCGAGACAGTTTATAAACAACATTTGTTTATATATGTGGACATGAGGCTTCACATTATCATTGTCAGAAATGTAGACACAAAGACCTGTGTCCAGAGTTATGTCCGAGAAAGTTTATAAACAACATTTGTTTATATATGTGGACATGAGGCTTCACATTATCATTGCCAGGAATGTAGACACAAAGACCTGTGTCCAGAGTTATGTCCTAGACAGTTTATAAACAACATTTGTTTATATATGTGGACATGAGGCTTCACATTATCATTGCCAGGAATGTAGACACAAAGACTTGTGTCCAGAGTTATGTCCTGGACAGTTTATGAACAACATTTGTTTATATATGTGGACATGAGGCTTCACATTATCATTGTCAGAAATGTAGACACAAAGACCTGTGTCCAGAGTTATGTCCGAGACAGTTTATAAACAACATTTGTTTATATATGTGGACATGAGGCTTCACATTATCATTGTCAGGAATGTAGACACAAAGACCTGTGTCCAGAGTTATGTCAGAGACAGTTTATAAACAACATTTGTTTATATATGTGGACATGAGGCTTCACATTATCATTGCCAGGAATGTAGACACAAAGACCTGTGTCCAGAGTTATGTCCTGGACAGTTTATAAACAACATTTGTTTATATATGTGGACATGAGGCTTCACATTATCATTGTCAGGAATGTAGACACAAAGACCTGTGTCCAGAGTTATGACTAGACAGTTTATAAACAACATTTGTTTATATATGTGGACATGAGGCTTCACATTATCATTGTCAGGAATGTAGACACAAAGACCTGTGTCCAGAGTTATGTCCTAGACAGTTTATAAACAACATTTGTTTATATATGTGGACATGAGGCTTCACATTATCATTGCCAGGAATGTAGACACAAAGACCTGTGTCCAGAGTTATGTCCTAGACAGTTTATAAACAAAATGTGTTTATATATGTGGACATGAGGCTTCACATTATCATTGTCAGGAATGTAGACACAAAGACCTGTGTCCAGAGTTATGTCCTAGACAGTTTATAAACAACATTTGTTTATATATGTGGACATGAGGCTTCACATTATCATTGCCAGGAATGTAGACACAAAGACCTGTGTCCAGAGTTATGTCCTGGAAAGTTTATGAACAACATTTTTTTATATATGTGGACATGAGGCTTCACATTATCATTGTCAGGAATGTAGACACAAAGACCTGTGTCCAGAGTTATGTCCTAGACAGTTTATAAACAACATTTGTTTAGATATGTGGACATGAGGCTTCACATTATCATTGTCAGGAATGTAGACACAAAGACCTGTGTCCAGAGTTATGTCCTGGACAGTTTATAAACAACATTTGTTTATATATGTGGACATGAGGCTTCACATTGTCATTGTCAGGAATGTAGACACAAAGACCTGTGTCCAGAGTTATGTCCTGGACAGTTTATAAACAACATTTGTTTATATATGTGGACATGAGGCTTCACATTATCATTGCCAGGAATGTAGACACAAAGACCTGTGTCCAGAGTTATGTCCTAGACAGTTTATAAACAACATTTGTTTATATATGTGGACATGAGGCTTCACATTATCATTGCCAGGAATGTAGACACAAAGACCTGTGTCCAGAGTTATGTCCGAGACAGTTTATAAACAACATTTGTTTATATATGTGGACATGAGGCTTCACATTATCATTGCCAGGAATGTAGACACAAAGACCTGTGTCCAGAGTTATGTCCTGGACAGTTTATAAACAACATTTGTTTATATATGTGGACATGAGGCTTCACATTATCATTGCCAGGAATGTAGACACAAAGACCTGTGTCCAGAGTTATGTCCTGGACAGTTTATAAACAACATTTGTTTATATATGTGGACATGAGGCTTCACATTATCATTGCCAGGAATGTAGACACAAAGACCTGTGTCCAGAGTTATGTCCTAGACAGTTTATAAACAACATTTGTTTATATATGTGGACATGAGGCTTCACATTATCATTGTCAGGAATGTAGACACAAAGACCTGTGTCCAGAGTTATGTCCTAGACAGTTTATAAACAACATTTGTTTTTTTTGTGGACATGAGGCTTCACATTTTCATTGCCAGGAATGTAGACACAAAGACCTGTGTCCAGAGTTATGTCCGAGACAGTTTATAAACAACATTTGTTTATATATGTGGACATGAGGCTTCACATTATCATTGTCAGGAATGTAGACACAAAGACCTGTGTCCAGAGTTATGTCCTAGACAGTTTATAAACAACATTTGTTTATATATGTGGACATGAGGCTTCACATTATCATTGCCAGGAATGTAGACACAAAGACCTGTGTCCAGGGTTATGTCCTGGACAGTTTATAAACAACATTTGTTTATATATGTGGACATGAGGCTTCACATTATCATTGTCAGGAATGTAGACACAAAGACCTGTGTCCAGAGTTATGTCCTGGACAGTTTATAAACAACATTTGTTTATATATGTGGACATGAGGCTTCACATTATCATTGTCTGGAATGTAGACACAAAGACCTGTGTCCAGAGTTATGTCCGAGACAGTTTATGAACAACATTTGTTTATATATGTGGACATGAGGCTTCACATTATCATTTCCAGGAATGTAGACACAAAGACCTGTGTCCAGAGTTATGTCCTAGACAGTTTATAAACAACATTTGTTTATATATGTGGACATGAGGCTTCACATTATCATTGTCAGGAATGTAGACACAAAGACCTGTGTCCAGAGTTATGTCCGAGACAGTTTATAAACAACATTTGTTTATATATGTGGACATGAGGCTTCACATTATCATTGTCAGGAATGTAGACACAAAGACCTGTGTCCAGAGTTATGTCCGAGACAGTTTATAAACAACATTTGTTTATATATGTGGACATGAGGCTTCACATTATCATTGCCAGGAATGTAGACACAAAGACCTGTGTCCAGAGTTATGTCCGAGACAGTTTATAAACAACATTTGTTTACATATGTGGACATGAGGCTTCACATTATCATTGTCAGGAATGTAGACACAAAGACCTGTGTCCAGAGTTATGTCCTAGACAGTTTATAAACAACATTTGTTTATATATGTGGACATGAGGCTTCACATTATCATTGCCAGGAATGTAGACACAAAGACCTGTGTCCAGAGTTATGTCCTAGACAGTTTATAAACAACATTTGTTTATATATGTGGACATGAGGCTTCACATTATCATTGTCAGGAATGTAGACACAAAGACCTGTGTCCAGAGTTATGTCCGAGACAGTTTATAAACAACATTTGTTTATATATGTGGACATGAGGCTTCACATTATCATTGTCAGGAATGTAGACACAAAGACCTGTGTCCAGAGTTATGTCCGAGACAGTTTATAAACAACATTTGTTTATATATGTGGACATGAGGCTTCACATTATCATTGCCAGGAATGTAGACACAAAGACCTGTGTCCAGAGTTATGTCCTGGACAGTTTATAAACAACATTTGTTGATATATGTGGACATGAGGCTTCACATTATCATTGTCAGGAATGTAGACACAAAGACCTGTGTCCAGAGTTATGTCCGAGACAGTTTATAAACAACATTTGTTTATATATGTGGACATGAGGCTTCACATTATCATTGCCAGGAATGTAGACACAAAGACCTGTGTCCAGAGTTATGTCCGAGACAGTTTATAAACAACATTTGTTTATATATGTGGACATGAGCCTTCACATTATCATTGCCAGGAATGTAGACACAAAGACCTGTGTCCAGAGTTATGTCCTAGGCAGTTTATAAACAACATTTGTTTATATATGTGGACATGAGGCTTCACATTATCATTGTCAGGAATGTAGACACAAAGACCTGTGTCCAGAGTTATGTCCTAGACAGTTTATAAACAACATTTGTTTATATATGTGGACATGAGGCTTCACATTATCATTGTCAGGAATGTAGACACAAAGACCTGTGTCCAGAGTTATGTCCTAGACAGTTTATAAACAACATTTGTTTATATATGTGGACATGAGGCTTCACATTATCATTGTCAGGAATGTAGACACAAAGACCTGTGTCCAGAGTTATGTCCTAGACAGTTTATAAACAACATTTGTTTATATATGTGGACATGAGGCTTCACATTATCATTGTCAGGAATGTAGACACAAAGACCTGTGTCCAGAGTTATGTCCGAGACAGTTTATAAACAACATTTGTTTATATATGTGGACATGAGGCTTCACATTATCATTGCCAGGAATGTCGACACAAAGATCTGTGTCCAGAGTTATGCCCGAGACAGTTTATAAACAACATTTGTTTATATATGTGGAAATGAGGCTTCACATTATCATTGCCAGGAATGTAGACACAAAGACCTGTGTCCAGAGTTATGTCCTGGACAGTCTATAAACAACATTTGTTTATATATGTGGACATGAGGCTTCACATTATCATTGTCAGGAATGTAGACACAAAGACCTGTGTCCAGAGTTACGTCCTGGACAGTTTATGAACAACATTTGTTTATATATGTGGACATGAGGCTTCACATTATCATTGTCAGGAATGTAGACACAAAGACCTGTGTCCAGAGTTATGTCCTGGACAATTTATAAACAACATTTGTTTATATATGTGGACATGAGGCTTCACATTATCATTGCCAGGAATGTAGACACAAAGACCTGTGTCCAGAGTTATGTCCGAGACAGTTTATAAACAACATTTGTTTAGATATGTGGACATGAGGCTTCACATTATCATTGCCAGGAATGTAGACACAAAGACCTGTGTCCAGAGTTATGTCCGAGACAGTTTATAAACAACATTTGTTTATATATGTGGACATGAGGCTTCACATTATCATTGTCAGGAATGTAGACACAAAGACCTGTGTCCAGAGTTATGTCCGAGACAGTTTATGAACAACATTTGTTTATATATGTGGACATGAGGCTTCACATTATCATTGTCTGGAATGTAGACACAAAGACCTGTGTCCAGAGTTATGTCCTAGACAGTTTATAAACAACATTTGTTTATATATGTGGACATGAGGCTTCACATTATCATTGTCTGGAATGTAGACACAAAGACCTGTGTCCAGAGTTATGTCCGAGACAGTTTATAAACAACATTTGTTTATATATGTGGACATGAGGCTTCACATTATCATTGTCAGGAATGTAGACACAAAGACCTGTGTCCAGAGTTATGTCCGAGACAGTTTATAAACAACAATTGTTTATATATGTGGACATGAGGCTTCACATTATCATTGTCAGGAATGTAGACACAAAGACCTGTGTCCAGAGTTATTTCCTAATCAGTTTATAAACAACATTTGTTTATATATGTGGACATGAGGCTTCACATTATCATTGTCAGGAATGTAGACACAAAGACCTGTGTCCAGAGTTATGTCCGAGACAGTTTATAAACAACATTTGTTTATATATGTGGACATGAGGCTTCACATTATCATTGCCAGGAATGTAGACACAAAGACCTGTGTCCAGAGTTATGTCCTGGACAGTTTATAAACAACATTTGTTTATATATGTGGACATGAGGCTTCACATTATCATTGTCAGGAATGTAGACACAAAGACCTGTGTCCAGAGTTATGTCCGAGACAGTTTATAAACAACATTTGTTTATATATGTGGACATGAGGCTTCACATTATCATTGTCTGGAATGTAGACACAAAGACCTGTGTCCAGAGTTATGTCCTAGACAGTTTATAAACAACATTTGTTTATATATGTGGACATGAGGCTTCACATTATCATTGTCAGGAATGTAGACACAAAGACCTGTGTCCAGAGTTATGTCCTAGACAGTTTATAAACAACATTTGTTAATATATGTTGACATGAGGCTTCACATTATCATTGCCAGGAATGTAGACACAAAGACCTGTGTCCAGAGTTATGTCCTGGGCAGTTTATGAACAACATTTGTTTATATATGTGGACATGAGACTTCACATTATCATTGCCAGGAATGTAGATACAAAGACCTGTGTCCAGAGTTATGTCCGAGACAGTTTATAAACAACATTTGTTTATATATGTGGACATGAGGC
The DNA here is from genome assembly GCF_036365525.1 of Heterodontus francisci. Classification (NCBI taxonomy): domain Eukaryota; kingdom Metazoa; phylum Chordata; class Chondrichthyes; order Heterodontiformes; family Heterodontidae; genus Heterodontus; species Heterodontus francisci. Next base: position 3,546,604 of record NW_027140589.1, on the reverse strand, counting down.
TTCACATTATCATTGTCAGGAATGTAGACACAAAGACCTGTGTCCAGAGTTAATGTCCGAGACAGATTATAAACAACATCTGTTTATATATGTGGACATGAGGCTTCACATTATCATTGTCAGGAATGTAGACACAAAGACCTGTGTCCAGAGTTATGTCCGAGACAGTTTATAAACAACATCTGTTTATATATGTGGACATGAGGCTTCACATTATCATTGTCAGGAATGTAGACACAAAGACCTGTGTCCAGAGTTATGTCCGAGACAGTTTATAAACAACATTTGTTTATATATGTGGACATGAGGCTTCACATTATCATTGTCAGGAATGTAGACACAAAGAACTGTGTCCAGAGTTATGTCCGAGACAGTTTATAAACAACATTTGTTTATATATGTGGACATGAGGCTTCACATTATCATTGTCAGGAATGTAGACACAAAGACCTGTGTCCAGAGTTATGTCCTAGACAGTTTATAAACAACATTTGTTTATATATGTGGACATGAGGCTTCACATTATCATTGTCAGGAATGTAGACACAAAGACCTGTGTCCAGAGTTATGTCCGAGACAGTTTATAAACAACATTTGTTTATATATGTGGACATGAGGCTTCACATTATCATTGTCAGGAATGTAGACACAAAGACCTGTGTCCAGAGTTAATGTCCGAGACAGATTATAAACAACATCTGTTTATATATGTGGACATGAGGCTTCACATTATCATTGTCAGGAATGTAGACACAAAGACCTGTGTCCAGAGTTATGTCCGAGACAGTTTATAAACAACATCTGTTTATATATGTGGACATGAGGCTTCACATTATCATTGTCAGGAATGTAGACACAAAGACCTGTGTCCAGAGTTATGTCCGAGACAGTTTATAAACAACATTTGTTTATATATGTGGACATGAGGCTTCACATTATCATTGTCAGGAATGTAGACACAAAGAACTGTGTCCAGAGTTATGTCCGAGACAGTTTATAAACAACATTTGTTTATATATGTGGACATGAGGCTTCACATTATCATTGTCAGGAATGTAGACACAAAGACCTGTGTCCAGAGTTATGTCCTAGACAGTTTATAAACAACATTTGTTTATATATGTGGACATGAGGCTTCACATTATCATTGTCAGGAATGTAGACACAAAGACCTGTGTCCAGAGTTATGTCCGAGACAGTTTATAAACAACATCTGTTTATATATGTGGACATGAGGCTTCACATTATCATTGTCAGGAATGTAGACACAAAGACCTGCGTCCAGAATTATGTCCGAGACAGTTTATAAGCAACATTTGTTTATATATGTGGACATGAGGCTTCACATTATCATTGTCTGGAATGTAGACACAAAGACCTGTGTCCAGAGTTATGTCCTAGACAGTTTATAAACAACATTTGTTTATATATGTGGACATGAGGCTTCACATTATCATTGTCAGGAATGTAGACACAAAGACCTGTGTCCAGAGTTATGTCCTAGACAGTTTATAAACAACATTTGTTTATATATGTTGACATGAGGCTTCACATTATCATTGCCAGGAATGTAGACACAAAGACCTGTGTCCAGAGTTATGTCCTGGACAGTTTATGAACAACATTTGTTTATATATGTGGACATGAGGCTTCACATTATCATTGCCAGGAATGTAGATACAAAGACCTGTGTCCAGAGTTATGTCCGAGACAGTTTATAAACAACATTTGTTTATATATGTGGACATGAGGCTTCACATTATCATTGTCAGGAATGTAGACACAAAGACCTGTGTCCAGAGTTATGTCCTAGACAGTTTATAAACAACATTTGTTTATATATGTGGACATGAGGCTTCACATTATCATTGTCAGGAATGTGGACACAAAGACCTGTGTCCAGAGTTAATGTCCGAGACAGTTTATAAACAACATCTGTTTATATATGTGGACATGAGGCTTCACATTATCATTGTCAGGAATGTAGACACAAAGACCTGTGTCCAGAGTTATGTCCGAGACAGTTTATAAACAACATCTGTTTATATATGTGGACATGAGGCTTCACATTATCATTGTCAGGAATGTAGACACAAAGACCTGTGTCCAGAGTTATGTCCGAGACAGTTTATAAACAACATTTGTTTATATATGTGGACATGAGGCTTCACATTATCATTGTCAGGAATGTAGACACAAAGAACTGTGTCCAGAGTTATGTCCGAGACAGTTTATAAACAACATTTGTTTATATATGTGGACATGAGGCTTCACATTATCATTGTCAGGAATGTAGACACAAAGACCTGTGTCCAGAGTTATGTCCTAGACAGTTTATAAACAACATTTGTTTATATATGTGGACATGAGGCTTCACATTATCATTGTCAGGAATGTAGACACAAAGACCTGTGTCCAGAGTTATGTCCGAGACAGTTTATAAACAACATCTGTTTATATATGTGGACATGAGGCTTCTCATTATCATTGTCAGGAATGTAGACACAAAGACCTGTGTCCAGAATTATGTCCGAGACAGTTTATAAGCAACATTTGTTTATATATGTGGACATGAGGCTTCACATTATCATTGTCAGGAATGTAGACACAAAGAACTGTGTCCAGAGTTATTTCCGAGACAGTTTATAAACAACATTTGTTTATATATGTGGACATGAGGCTTCACATTATCATTGTCAGGAATGTAGACACAAAGACCTGTGTCCAGAGTTATGTCCGAGACAGTTTATAAACAACATTTGTTTATATATGTGGACATGAGGCTTCACATTATCATTGTCAGGAATGTAGACACAAAGACCTGTGTCCAGCGTTATGTCCTAGACAGTTTATAAAAAACATTTGTTTATATATGTGGTCATGAGGCTTCACATTATCATTGTCAGGAATGTAGACACAAAGACCTGTGTCCAGAGTTATGTCCGAGACAGTTTATAAACAACATTTGTTTATATATGTGGACATGAGGCTTCACATTATCATTGTCAGGAATGTAGACACAAAGAACTGTGTCCAGAGTAATGTCCGAGACAGTTTATAAACAACATTTGTTTATATATGTGGACATCAGGCTTCACATTATCATTGTCAGGAATGTAGACACAAAGACCTGTGTCCAGAGTTATGTCCGAGACAGTTTATAAACAACATTTGTTTATATATGTGGACATGAGGCTTCACATTATCATTGTCAGGAATGTAGACACAAAGACCTGTGTCCAGAGTTATGTCCTAGACAGTTTATAAACAACATTTGTTTATATATGTTGACATGAGGCTTCACATTATCATTGCCAGGAATGTAGACACAAAGACCTGTGTCCAGAGTTATGTCCTGGACAGTTTATGAACAACATTTGTTTATATATGTGGACATGAGGCTTCACATTATCATTGCCAGGAATGTAGATACAAAGACCTGTGTCCAGAGTTATGTCCGAGACAGTTTATAAACAACATTTGTTTATATATGTGGACATGAGGCTTCACATTATCATTGTCAGGAATGTAGACACAAAGACCTGTGTCCAGAGTTATGTCCGAGACAGTTTATAAACAACATTTGTTTATATATGTGGACATGAGGCTTCACATTATCATTGTCAGGAATGTGGACACAAAGACCTGTGTCCAGAGTTAATGTCCGAGACAGTTTATAAACAACATCTGTTTATATATGTGGACATGAGGCTTCACATTATCATTGTCAGGAATGTAGACACAAAGACCTGTGTCCAGAGTTATGTCCGAGACAGTTTATAAACAACATCTGTTTATATATGTGGACATGAGGCTTCACATTATCATTGTCAGGAATGTAGACACAAAGACCTGTGTCCAGAGTTATGTCCGAGACAGTTTATAAACAACATTTGTTTATATATGTGGACATGAGTCTTCACATTATCATTGTCAGGAATGTAGACACAAAGAACTGTGTCCAGAGTTATGTCCGAGACAGTTTATAAACAACATTTGTTTATATATGTGGACATGAGGCTTCACATTATCATTGTCAGGAATGTAGACACAAAGACCTGTGTCCAGAGTTATGTCCTAGACAGTTTATAAACAACATTTGTTTATATATGTGGACATGAGGCTTCACATTATCATTGTCAGGAATGTAGACACAAAGACCTGTGTCCAGAGTTATGTCCGAGACAGTTTATAAACAACATCTGTTTATATATGTGGACATGAGGCTTCACATTATCATTGTCAGGAATGTAGACACAAAGACCTGTGTTCTGAATTATGTCCGAGACAGTTTATAAGCATCATTTGTTTATATATGTGGACATGAGGCTTCACATTATCATTGTCAGGAATGTAGACACAAAGAACTGTGTCCAGAGTTATGTCCGAGACAGTTTATAAACAACATTTGTTTATATATGTGGACATGAGGCTTCACATTATCATTGTCAGGAATGTAGACACAAAGACCTGTGTCCAGAGTTATGTCCGAGACAGTTTATAAACATCATTTGTTTATATATGTGGACATGAGGCTTCACATTATCATTGTCAGGAATGTAGACACAAAGACCTGTGTCCAGAGTTATGTCCTAGACAGTTTATAAAAAACATTTGTTTATATATGTGGTCATGAGGCTTCACATTATCATTGTCAGGAATGCAGACACAAAGACCTGTGTCTAGAGTTATGTCCGAGACAGTTTATAAACAACATTTGTTTATATATGTGGACATGAGGCTTCACATTATCATTGTCAGGAATGTAGACACAAAGAACTGTGTCCAGAGTAATGTCCGAGACAGTTTATAAACAACATTTGTTTATATATGTGGACATCAGGCTTCACATTATCATTGTCAGGAATGTAGACACAAAGACCTGTGTCCAGAGTTATGTCCGAGACAGTTTATAAACAACATTTGTTTATATATGTGGACATGAGGCTTCACATTATCATTGCCAGGAATTTAGACACAAAGACCTGTGTCCAGAGTTATGTCCTGGACAGTTTATAAACAACATTTGTTTATATATGTGGACATGAGGCTTCACATTATCATTGTCAGGAATGTAGACACAAAGACCTGTGTCCAGAGTTATGTCCTGGACAGTTTATAAACAACATTTGTTTATATATGTGGACATGAGGCTTCACATTATCATTGCCAGGAATGTAGACACAAACACCTGTGTCCAGAGTTATGTCCTGGACAGTTTATAAACAACATTTGTTTATATATGTGGACATGAGGCTTCATATTATCATTGTCAGGAATGTAGACACAAAGACCTGTGTCCAGAGTTATGTCCGAGACAGTTTATAAACAACATTTGTTTTTATATGTGGACATGAGGCTTCACATTATCATTGTCAGGAATGTAGACACAAAGACCTGTGTCCAGAGTTATGTCCGAGACAGTTTATAAACAACATTTGTTTATATATGTGGACATGAGGCTTCACATTATCATTGTCAGGAATGTAGACACAAAGACCTGTGTCCAGAGTTATGTCCGAGACAGTTTATAAACAACAATTGTTTATATATGAGGACATGAGGCTTCACATTATCATTGTCAGGAATGTAGACACACAGACCTGTGTCCAGAGTTATGTCCTGGACAGTTTATAAACAACATTTGTTTATATATGTGGACATGAGGCTTCACAATATCATTGTCAGGAATGTAGACACAAAGACCTGTGTCCAGAGTTATGTCCGAGACAGTTTATAAACAACAATTGTTTATATATGTGGACATGAGGCTTCACATTATCATTGTCAGGAATGTAGACACAAAGACCTGTGTCCAGAGTTATGTCCTAGACAGTTTATAAACAACATTTGTTTATATATGTGGACATGAGCCTTCACATTATCATTGTCAGGAATGTAGACACAAAGACCTGTGTCCAGAGTTATGTCCTAGACAGTTTATAAACAACATTTGTTTATATATGTGGACATGAGGCTTCACATTATCATTGTCAGGAATGTAGACACAAAGACCTGTGTCCAGAGTTATGTCCTAGACAGTTTATAAACAACATTTGTTTATATATGTGGACATGAGGCTTCACATTATCATTGTCAGGAATGTAGACACAAAGACCTGTGTCCAGAGTTATGTCCGAGACAGTTTATAAACAACATTTGTTTATATATGTGGACATGAGGCTTCACATTATCATTGCCAGGAATGTAGACACAAAGACCTGTGTCCAGAGTTATGTCCTGGACAGTTTATAAACAACATTTGTTTATATATGTGGACATGAGGCTTCACATTATCATTGTCAGGAATGTAGACACAAAGACCTGTGTCCAGAGTTATGTCCGAGACAGTTTATAAACAACATTTGTTTATATATGTGGACATGAGGCTTCACATTATCATTGCCAGGAATGTAGACACAAAGACCTGTGTCCAGGGTTATGTCTGAGACAGTTTATAAACAACATTTGTTTATATATGTGGACATGAGGCTTCACATTATCATTGTCAGGAATGTAGACACAAAGACCTGTGTCCAGAGTTATGTCCGAGACAGTTTATAAACAACATTTGTTTATATATGTGGACATGAGGCTTCACATTATCATTGCCAGGAATGTAGATACAAAGACCTGTGTCCAGAGTTATGTCCGAGACAGTTTATAAACAACATTTGTTTATATATGTGGACATGAGGCTTCACATTATCATTGTCAGGAATGTAGACACAAAGACCTGTGTCCAGAGTTATGTCCTAGACAGTTTATAAACAACATTTGTTTATATATGTGGACATGAGGCTTCACATTATCATTGTCAGGAATGTGGACACAAAGACCTGTGTCCAGAGTTAATGTCCGAGACAGTTTATAAACAACATCTGTTTATATATGTGGACATGAGGCTTCACATTATCATTGTCAGGAATGTAGACACAAAGACCTGTGTCCAGAGTTATGTCCGAGACAGTTTATAAACAACATCTGTTTATATATGTGGACATGAGGCTTCACATTATCATTGTCAGGAATGTAGACACAAAGACCTGTGTCCAGAGTTATGTCCGAGACAGTTTATAAACAACATTTGTTTATATATGTGGACATGAGTCTTCACATTATCATTGTCAGGAATGTAGACACAAAGAACTGTGTCCAGAGTTATGTCCGAGACAGTTTATAAACAACATTTGTTTATATATGTGGACATGAGGCTTCACATTATCATTGTCAGGAATGTAGACACAAAGACCTGTGTCCAGAGTTATGTCCTAGACAGTTTATAAACAACATTTGTTTATATATGTGGACATGAGGCTTCACATTATCATTGTCAGGAATGTAGACACAAAGACCTGTGTCCAGAGTTATGTCCGAGACAGTTTATAAACAACATCTGTTTATATATGTGGACATGAGGCTTCACATTATCATTGTCAGGAATGTAGACACAAAGACCTGTGTCCAGAATTATGTCCGAGACAGTTTATAAGCAACATTTGTTTATATATGTGGACATGAGGCTTCACATTATCATTGTCAGGAATGTAGTCACAAAGAACTGTGTCCAGAGTTATGTCCGAGACAGTTTATAAACAACATTTGTTTATATATGTGGACATGAGGCTTCACATTATCATTGTCAGGAATGTAGACACAAAGACCTGTGTCCAGAGTTATGTCCGAGACAGTTTATAAACATCATTTGTTTATATATGTGGACATGAGGCTTCACATTATCATTGTCAGGAATGTAGACACAAAGACCTGTGTCCAGAGTTATGTCCTAGACAGTTTATAAAAAACATTTGTTTATATATGTGGTCATGAGGCTTCACATTATCATTGTCAGGAATGCAGACACAAAGACCTGTGTCTAGAGTTATGTCCGAGACAGTTTATAAACAACATTTGTTTATATATGTGGACATGAGGCTTCACATTATCATTGTCAGGAATGTAGACACAAAGAACTGTGTCCAGAGTAATGTCCGAGACAGTTTATAAACAACATTTGTTTATATATGTGGACATCAGGCTTCACATTATCATTGTCAGGAATGTAGACACAAAGACCTGTGTCCAGAGTTATGTCCGAGACAGTTTATAAACAACATTTGTTTATATATGTGGACATGAGGCTTCACATTATCATTGCCAGGAATGTAGACACAAAGACCTGTGTCCAGAGTTATGTCCTGGACAGTTTATAAACAACATTTGTTTATATATGTGGACATGAGGCTTCACATTATCATTGTCAGGAATGTAGACACAAAGACCTGTGTCCAGAGTTATGTCCTAGACAGTTTATAAACAACATATGTTTATATATGTGGACATGAGGCTTCACATTATCATTGCCTGGAATGTAGACACAAAGACCTGTGTCCAGAGTTATGTCCTGGACAGTTTATAAACAACATTTGTTTATATATGTGGACATGAGGCTTCACATTATCATTGCCAGGAATGTAGACACAAACACCTGTGTCCAGAGTTATGTCCTGGACAGTTTATAAACAACATTTGTTTATATATGTGGACATGAGGCTTCATATTATCATTGTCAGGAATGTAGACACAAAGACCTGTGTCCAGAGTTATGTCCGAGACAGTTTATAAACAACATTTGTTTTTATATGTGGACATGAGGCTTCACATTATCATTGTCAGGAATGTAGACACAAAGACCTGTGTCCAGAGTTATGTCCGAGACAGTTTATAAACAACATTTGTTTATATATGTGGACATGAGGCTTCACATTATCATTGTCAGGAATGTAGACACAAAGACCTGTGTCCAGAGTTATGTCCGAGACAGTTTATAAACAACAATTGTTTATATATGTGGACATGAGGCTTCACATTATCATTGCCAGGAATGTAGACACAAAGACCTGTGTCCAGAGTTATGTCCTGGACAGTTTATAAACAACATTTGTTTATATATGTGGACATGAGGCTTCACATTATCATTGTCAGGAATGTAGACACAAAGACCTGTGTCCAGAGTTATGTCCGAGACAGTTTATAAACAACATTTGTTTATATATGTGGACATGAGGCTTCACATTATCATTGCCAGGAATGTAGACACAAAGACCTGTGTCCAGGGTTATGTCTGAGACAGTTTATAAACAACATTTGTTTATATATGTGGACATGAGGCTTCACATTATCATTGTCAGGAATGTAGACACAAAGACCTGTGTCCAGAGTTATGTCCGAGACAGTTTATAAACAACATTTGTTTATATATGTGGACATGAGGCTTCACATTATCATTGCCAGGAATGTAGATACAAAGACCTGTGTCCAGAGTTATGTCCGAGACAGTTTATAAACAACATTTGTTTATATATGTGGACATGAGGCTTCACATTATCATTGTCAGGAATGTAGACACAAAGACCTGTGTCCAGAGTTATGTCCTAGACAGTTTATAAACAACATTTGTTTATATATGTGGACATGAGGCTTCACATTATCATTGTCAGGAATGTGGACACAAAGACCTGTGTCCAGAGTTATGTCCTAGACAGTTTATAAAAAACATTTGTTTATATATGTGGTCATGAGGCTTCACATTATCATTGTCAGGAATGCAGACACAAAGACCTGTGTCTAGAGTTATGTCCGAGACAGTTTATAAACAACATTTGTTTATATATGTGGACATGAGGCTTCACATTATCATTGTCAGGAATGTAGACACAAAGAACTGTGTCCAGAGTAATGTCCGAGACAGTTTATAAACAACATTTGTTTATATATGTGGACATCAGGCTTCACATTATCATTGTCAGGAATGTAGACACAAAGACCTGTGTCCAGAGTTATGTCCGAGACAGTTTATAAACAACATTTGTTTATATATGTGGACATGAGGCTTCACATTATCATTGCCAGGAATGTAGACACAAAGACCTGTGTCCAGAGTTATGTCCTGGTCAGTTTATAAACAACATTTGTTTATATATGTGGACATGAGGCTTCACATTATCATTGTCAGGAATGTAGACACAAAGACCTGTGTCCAGAGTTATGTCCTAGACAGTTTATAAACAACATATGTTTATATATGTGGACATGAGGCTTCACATTATCATTGCCTGGAATGTAGACACAAAGACCTGTGTCCAGAGTTATGTCCTGGACAGTTTATAAACAACATTTGTTTATATATGTGGACATGAGGCTTCACATTATCATTGCCAGGAATGTAGACACAAACACCTGTGTCCAGAGTTATGTCCTGGACAGTTTATAAACAACATTTGTTTATATATGTGGACATGAGGCTTCATATTATCATTGTCAGGAATGTAGACACAAAGACCTGTGTCCAGAGTTATGTCCGAGACAGTTTATAAACAACATTTGTTTTTATATGTGGACATGAGGCTTCACATTATCATTGTCAGGAATGTAGACACAAAGACCTGTGTCCAGAGTTATGTCCGAGACAGTTTATAAACAACATTTGTTTATATATGTGGACATGAGGCTTCACATTATCATTGTCAGGAATGTAGACACAAAGACCTGTGTCCAGAGTTATGTCCGAGACAGTTTATAAACAACAATTGTTTATATATGTGGACATGAGGCTTCACATTATCATTGTCAGGAATGTAGACACACAGACCTGTGTCCAGAGTTATGTCCTGGACAGTTTATAAACAACATTTGTTTATATATGTGGACATGAGGCTTCACAATATCATTGTCAGGAATGTAGACACAAAGACCTGTGTCCAGAGTTATGTCCGAGACAGTTTATAAACAACAATTGTTTATATATGTGGACATGAGGCTTCACATTATCATTGTCAGGAATGTAGACACAAAGACCTGTGTCCAGAGTTATGTCCTAGACAGTTTATAAACAACATTTGTTTATATATGTGGACATGAGGCTTCACATTATCATTGTCAGGAATGTAGACACAAAGACCTGTGTCCAGAGTTATGTCCTAGACAGTTTATAAACAACATTTGTTTATATATGTGGACATGAGGCTTCACATTATCATTGTCAGGAATGTAGACACAAAGACCTGTGTCCAGAGTTATGTCCTAGACAGTTTATAAACAACATTTGTTTATATATGTGGACATGAGGCTTCACATTATCATTGTCAGGAATGTAGACACAAAGACCTGTGTCCAGAGTTATGTCCGAGACAGTTTATAAACAACATTTGTTTATATATGTGGACATGAGGCTTCACATTATCATTGCCAGGAATGTAGACACAAAGACCTGTGTCCAGAGTTATGTCCTGGACAGTTTATAAACAACATTTGTTTATATATGTGGACATGAGGCTTCACATTATCATTGTCAGGAATGTAGACACAAAGACCTGTGTCCAGAGTTATGTCCGAGACAGTTTATAAACAACATTTGTTTATATATGTGGACATGAGGCTTCACATTATCATTGCCAGGAATGTAGACACAAAGACCTGTGTCCAGGGTTATGTCTGAGACAGTTTATAAACAACATTTGTTTATATATGTGGACATGAGGCTTCACATTATCATTGTCAGGAATGTAGACACAAAGACCTGTGTCCAGAGTTATGTCCGAGACAGTTTATAAACAACATTTGTTTATATATGTGGACATGAGGCTTCACATTATCATTGTCAGGAATGTAGACACAAAGACCTGTGTCCAGAGTTATGTCCTAGACAGTTTATAAACAACATTTGTTTATATATGTGGACATGAGGCTTCACATTATCATTGCCAGGAATGTAGACACAAAGACCTGTGTCCAGAGTTATGTCCGAGACAGTTTATAAACAACATTTGTTTATATATGTGGACATGAGGCTTCACATTATCATTGTCAGGAATGTAGACACAAAGACCTGTGTCCAGAGTTATGTCCGAGACAGTTTATAAACAACATTTGTTTATATATGTGGACATGAGGCTTCACATTATCATTGTCAGGAATGTAGACACAAAGACCTGTGTCCAGAGTTATGTCCGAGAAAGTTTATAAACAACATTTGTTTATATATGTGGACATGAGGCTTCACATTATCATTGTCAGGAATGTAGACACAAAGACCTTTGTCCAGAGTTATGTCCTAGACAGTTTATAAACCACATTTGTTTATATATGTGGACATGAGGCTTCACATTATCATTGTCAGGAATGTAGACACAAAGACCTTTGTCCAGAGTTATGTCCTAGACAGTTTATAAACAACATTTGTTTACATATGTGGACATGAGGCTTCACATTATCATTGTCAGGAATGTAGACACAAAGACCTGTGTCCAGAGTTATGTCCGAGACAGTTTATAAACAACATTTGTTTATATATGTGGACATGAGGCTTCACATTATCATTGTCAGGAATGTAGACACAAAGACCTGTGTCCAGAGTTATGTCCTGGACAATGTATAAACAACATTTGTTTATATATGTGGACATGAGGCTTCACATTATCATTGCCAGGAATGTAGACACAAAGACCTGTGTCCAGAGTTATGTCCTGGACAGTTTATAAACAACATTTGTTTATATATGTGGACATGAGGCTTCACATTATCATTGTCAGGAATGTAGACACAAAGACCTGTGTCCAGAGTTATGTCCGAGACAGTTTATAAACAACATTTGTTTATATATGTGGACATGAGGCTTCACATTATCATTGCCAGGAATGTAGACACAAAGACCTGTGTCCAGGGTTATGTCTGAGACAGTTTATAAACAACATTTGTTTATATATGTGGACATGAGGCTTCACATTATCATTGTCAGGAATGTAGACACAAAGACCTGTGTCCAGAGTTATGTCCGAGACAGTTTATAAACAACATTTGTTTATATATGTGGACATGAGGCTTCACATTATCATTGTCAGGAATGTAGACACAAAGACCTGTGTCCAGAGTTATGTCCTAGACAGTTTATAAACAACATTTGTTTATATATGTGGACATGAGGCTTCACATTATCATTGCCAGGAATGTAGACACAAAGACCTGTGTCCAGAGTTATGTCCGAGACAGTTTATAAACAACATTTGTTTATATATGTGGACATGAGGCTTCACATTATCATTGTCAGGAATGTAGACACAAAGACCTGTGTCCAGAGTTATGTCCGAGACAGTTTATAAACAACATTTGTTTATATATGTGGACATGAGGCTTCACATTATCATTGTCAGGAATGTAGACACAAAGACCTGTGTCCAGAGTTATGTCCGAGAAAGTTTATAAACAACATTTGTTTATATATGTGGACATGAGGCTTCACATTATCATTGTCAGGAATGTAGACACAAAGACCTTTGTCCAGAGTTATGTCCTAGACAGTTTATAAACCACATTTGTTTATATATGTGGACATGAGGCTTCACATTATCATTGTCAGGAATGTAGACACAAAGACCTTTGTCCAGAGTTATGTCCTAGACAGTTTATAAACAACATTTGTTTACATATGTGGACATGAGGCTTCACATTATCATTGTCAGGAATGTAGACACAAAGACCTGTGTCCAGAGTTATGTCCGAGACAGTTTATAAACAACATTTGTTTATATATGTGGACATGAGGCTTCACATTATCATTGTCAGGAATGTAGACACAAAGACCTGTGTCCAGAGTTATGTCCTGGACAGTTTATAAACAACATTTGTTTATATATGTGGACATGAGGCTTCACATTATCATTGCCAGGAATGTACACACAAAGACCTGTGTCCAGAGTTATGTCCGAGACAGTTTATAAACAACATTTGTTTATATATGTGGACATGAGGCTTCACATTATCATTGTCAGGAATGTAGACACAAAGACCTGTGTCCAGAGTTATGTCCGAGAAAGTTTATAAACAACATCTGTTTATATATGTGGACATGAGGCTTCACATTATCATTGTCAGGAATGTAGACACAAATACCTTTGTCCAGAGTTATGTCCTAGACAGTTTATAAACAACATTTGTTTATATATGTGGACATGAGGCTTCACATTATCATTGTCAGGAATGTAGACACAAAGACCTTTGTCCAGAGTTATGTCCTAGACAGTTTATAAACAACATTTGTTTACATATGTGGACATGAGGCTTCACATTATCATTGTCAGGAATGTAGACACAAAGACCTGTGTCCAGAGTTATGTCCGAGACAGTTTATAAACAACATTTGTTTATATATGTGTACATGAGGCTTCACATTATCATTGTCAGGAATGTAGACACAAAGACCTGTGTCCAGAGTTATGTCCTGGACAGTTTATAAACAACATTTGTTTATATATGTGGACATGAGGCTTCACATTATCATTGCCAGGAATGTACACACAAAGACCTGTGTCCAGAGTTATGTCCGAGACAGTTTATAAACAACATTTGTTTATATATGTGGACATGAGGCTTCACATTATCATTGTCAGGAATGTAGACACAAAGACCTGTGTCCAGAGTTACGTCCTGGACAGTTTATGAACAACATTTGTTTATATATGTTGACATGAGGCTTCACATTATCATTGTCAGGAATGTAGACACAAAGACCTGTGTCCAGAGTTATGTCCTGGACAATTTATAAACAACATTTGTTTATATATGTGGACATGAGGCTTCACATTATCATTGTCAGGAATGTAGACACAAAGACCTGTGTCCAGAGTTATGTCCTGGACAATGTATAAACAACATTTGTTTATATATGTGGACATGAGGCTTCACATTATCATTGTCAGGAATGTAGACACAAAGACCTGTATCCAGAGTTATGTCCATGACAGTTTATAAACAACATTTGTTTATATATGTGGACATGAGGCTTCACATTATCATTGTCAGGAATGTAGACACAAAGACCTGTGTCCAGAGTTATGTCCTAGACAGTTTATAAACAACATTTGTTTATATATGTGGACATGAGGCTTCACATTATCATTGTCAGGAATGTAGACACAAAGACCTGTGTCCAGAGTTATGTCCGAGACAGTTTATGAACAACATTTGTTTATATATGTGGACATGAGGCTTCACATTATCATTGTCAGGAATGTAGACACAAAGACCTGTGTCCAGAGTTATGTCCTAGACAGTTTATAAACAACATTTGTTTATATATGTGGACATGAGGCTTCACATTATCATTGTCTGGAATGTAGACACAAAGACCTGTGTCCACAGTTATGTCCGAGACAGTTTATAAAAAACATTTGTTTATATATGTGGACATGAGGCTTCACATTATCATTGCCAGTAATGTAGACACAAAGACCTGTGTCCAGAGTTATGTCCTGGACAGTTTATAAACAACATTTGTTTATATATATGGACATGAGGCTTCACATTATCATTGTCTGGAATGTAGACACAAAGACCTGTGTCCAGAGTTATGTCCGAGACAGTTTGTAAACAACATTTGTTTATATATGTGGACATGAGGCTTCACATTATCATTGTCAGGAATGTAGACACAAAGACCTTTGTCCAGAGTTATGTCCTAGACAGTTTATAAACAACATTTGTTTACATATGTGGACATGAGGCTTCACATTATCATTGTCAGGAATGTAGACACAAAGACCTGTGTCCAGAGTTATGTCCGAGACAGTTTATAAACAACATTTGTTTATATATGTGTACATGAGGCTTCACATTATCATTGTCAGGAATGTAGACACAAAGACCTGTGTCCAGAGTTATGTCCTGGACAGTTTATAAACAACATTTGTTTATATATGTGGACATGAGGCTTCACATTATCATTGCCAGGAATGTACACACAAAGACCTGTGTCCAGAGTTATGTCCGAGACAGTTTATAAACAACATTTGTTTATATATGTGGACATGAGGCTTCACATTATCATTGTCAGGAATGTAGACACAAAGACCTGTGTCCAGAGTTACGTCCTGGACAGTTTATGAACAACATTTGTTTATATATGTTGACATGAGGCTTCACATTATCATTGTCAGGAATGTAGACACAAAGACCTGTGTCCAGAGTTATGTCCTGGACAATTTATAAACAACATTTGTTTATATATGTGGACATGAGGCTTCACATTATCATTGTCAGGAATGTAGACACAAAGACCTGTGTCCAGAGTTATGTCCTGGACAATGTATAAACAACATTTGTTTATATATGTGGACATGAGGCTTCACATTATCATTGTCAGGAATGTAGACACAAAGACCTGTATCCAGAGTTATGTCCATGACAGTTTATAAACAACATTTGTTTATATATGTGGACATGAGGCTTCACATTATCATTGTCAGGAATGTAGACACAAAGACCTGTGTCCAGAGTTATGTCCTAGACAGTTTATAAACAACATTTGTTTATATATGTGGACATGAGGCTTCACATTATCATTGTCAGGAATGTAGACACAAAGACCTGTGTCCAGAGTTATGTCCGAGACAGTTTATGAACAACATTTGTTTATATATGTGGACATGAGGCTTCACATTATCATTGTCAGGAATGTAGACACAAAGACCTGTGTCCAGAGTTATGTCCTAGACAGTTTATAAACAACATTTGTTTATATATGTGGACATGAGGCTTCACATTATCATTGTCTGGAATGTAGACACAAAGACCTGTGTCCACAGTTATGTCCGAGACAGTTTATAAAAAACATTTGTTTATATATGTGGACATGAGGCTTCACATTATCATTGCCAGGAATGTAGACACAAAGACCTGTGTCCAGAGTTATGTCCTGGACAGTTTATAAACAACATTTGTTTATATATATGGACATGAGGCTTCACATTATCATTGTCTGGAATGTAGACACAAAGACCTGTGTCCAGAGTTATGTCCGAGACAGTTTGTAAACAACATTTGTTTATATATGTGGACATGAGGCTTCACATTATCATTGCCAGGAATGTAGACACAAAGACCT